>NC_042992.1:12313847-12391347 GCF_901001165.1 Salmo trutta
TCTCTCTCTCCAATCTCTCTCTCTCTCTCTTCTCCAGACTGAGTATTTCCTCTCTTGTAATATTCTTCATCATTCAGGGTTATGTAGAGAGGGATAAAAAGAGAAATGAATACAAAGAGGGACACATAAAGACAGATTGCATATGCATTGAGTGTACAAAACATTAGGAACACCTTCCGAATATTGAGTTGCACTTCCTTTTGTCCCCAGAATAGCCTCATTTCGTCCTTAATGTTTTGTACACTCACTGTATATTGTAGAGGTAATGATGGAAATACAGTAACAGTCAAAAGTTTGGACACCTACTTATTGAAGGGTTTTTCTTTATTTGTACTATTTTCTACATTGTAGATTAATAGTGAAGACATCAAAACTATGAAATAACACATATGGAATCATGTAGTAACCAAAAAAGTGTTAAACAAATCAAAATCTTTTTTATATTTGAGATAATTCAAAGTAGTCACCCTTTGCCTTGATGACAGCTTTGCGCACTTTGCACACAAAACATGCAAAAATGTCTAAAAACCTGTTTTTGCTTTGTCATTATGAGGTATTGATGAGGAAGATGAGGTAGATTGATGAGGGAAAAAACAATTTAATCAATTTTAGAATAAATCTGGAATGTAGAAAGTCAATATGTCTGAATATTTTCTGAATGCACTGTACATTGTAGAGGTAATGATGGATATATATTGTAGAGGTAATGATGAATATATATTGTAACGGTAATGATGGAAATAGCTTAAATGTAATGATGAATATATATTGTAGAGGAAATGAGGAATATATTGTAGAGGTAATGAGGAATATATATTGTAGAGGTAATGATGGATATATATATATATATTGTAGAGGTAATGATGTATATATACATATTGTAGAGGTAATGATGTATATATATATATATATACATATTGTAGAGATAATGATGGATAAATATATTAGAGGTAATGATGAAAATATATTGTAACAGAAATGATGGAAATAGCGTAAAGGTAATGATGAATATATATTGTAGAGTTAATGATGGCTATATATTATAGAGGTAATGATGGATATATATATATATATATATATTGTAGAGATAAGGATGGATAAATATATTAGAGGTAATGATGAATATATATTGTAGAGGTAAGGATGGATATATGTATATATATATTGTAGAGATAATGATGGATATATATATATATATAAATATATATATATTTATATATTGTAGAGATAATGATGGATATATATTTTGTAGAGGTAATGAGGAATATATATTGTAGAGGTAGTGATGTGTATATATATATATATATATATATATATATATATATGTATATTGTAGTGGTAATGATGGATATATATATTGTAGAGATAATGATGGATATATATATATAAATATATATATATATAGTAGAGGTAATGATGGATATATATTGTAGAGATAATGATGGATAAATATATTAGAGGTAATGATGAATATTGTAGAATAATGATAAATATGTACTGCAGAGGTAATGAAATATATAGAAAGAGAGGGTAATAAATACAATGCCTGGGAGAAATGATATCTGTTGCAGGATATTATTGAATTGCAGTGTGTGTGTTATATCTAACTCCCTCTCTCGCTCTTCTGTCTCTCTGCAGCACCCCATGAGATCTGTAGAGATGAGTACCTTGTAAACATGACCTGGAAAAGAGCCTCGGCTGGAGAAACAGTCTACAACAAGTGTCCGACTAACGCCACTGGTAAACCTGACTATACTATGACAGTACTATAACTATACTGCTATTATAAACCGTGATTATGTAGTCTAACAGTCAGGGTTGGGATATGTAAGAAACACATTTCCATTCCATTACACACATGTACTAGTGTGTAACAGGACACATATAAGCACCCCTTAAATTATAATGTATTATGTACGTTTACACTGTAATGATGTAGTCCAACTGCTGCTAGTACTAAGTATCTGACTACTGCTAGTACTAAGTATCTGACTACTGCTAGTACTAAGTATCTGACTACTGCTAGTACTAAGTATCTGACTACTGCTAGTACTAAGTGTCTGACTACTGCTAGTACTAAGTGTCTGACTAGTACTAAGTGTCTGACTACTGCTAGTACTAAGTGTCTGACTACTGCTAGTACTAAGTATCTGACTACTGCTAGTACTAAGTTTCTGACAAGTACTAAGTATCTGACTACTGCTAGTACTAAGTATCTGACTACTGCTAGTACTAAGTATCTGATTACTGCTAGTACTAAGTGTCTGACTAGTACTAAGTATCTGACTACTGCTAGTACTAAGTATCTGACTACCGCTAGTACTAAGTATCTGACTACTGCTAGTACTAAGTTTCTGACAAGTACTAAGTATCTGACTACTGCTAGTACTAAGTATCTGACTACTGCTAGTACTAAGTATCTGACTACTGCTAGTACTAAGTGTCTGACTAGTACTAAGTATCTGACTACTGCTAGTACTAAGTATCTGACTACTGCTAGTACTAAGTGTCTGACTAGTACTAAGTGTCTAACTACTGCTAGTACTAAGTGTCTGACTACTGCTAGTACTAAGTGTCTGACTACTGCTAATACTAAGTGTCTGACTAGTACTAAGTGTCTGACTAGTACTAAGTATCTGACTACTGCTAGTACTAAGTGTCTGATTACTGCTAGTACTAAGTGTCTGATTACTGCTAGTACTAAGTGTCTGACTAGTACTAAGTGTCTGACTACTGCTAGTACTAAGTATCAGACTACTGCTAGTACTAAGTGTCTGACTACTGCTAGTACTAAGTGTCTGATTACTGCTAGTACTAAGTGTCTGACTACTGCTACTACTAATCACAACATCATTCATGTTTGTAAAGTTCCTTCGGCACATGTAAGGTCTACAGAGTGTTGTATGGTTGAGGTAGTGTACAGTGTGAAAAGTAATACATTCTGGTTAATATTGTGGTGCCGTAGATTCATGTTATTTTCTACCAGAAGTTTATTTCAGAGCAGGTGCCTACCCAGACACTGTCCTCAGGCACTCACTGTAACTAATAATATACTGCTTAATAGATGAGGACTTTGAAATGTGTGTGTTTGCGTGTGTGTGTCTGTGAGCGCGTGTGTGTGCACAAGTGCCTGTGTGTGTGTGTGTGTGTGTGTGTGTGTGTGTGTGTGTGTGTGTGTGTGTGTGTGTGTGTGTGTGTGTGTGTGTGTGTGTGTGTGTGTGTGCGTGCATATGTGTGTACGCACATGTGTGTGTGGAATCTACTCCAGCAGAGAAGGTAGTTTGTACGGTGTCTAGATGTCTTCACCATGAAGTTGGACCTGTTCCGAAATGGATCTGGAGCTTTCTCACCCAAACCCGATTTACATACAGTTGAAGTTGGAAGTTTACCTTTGCCAAATACACTTAAACTCAGTTTTTCACAATTCCTGACATTTAATCCTAGTAAAAATTCCCTGTCTTAGGTCAGTTAGGATCACCACTTTATTTTAAGAATGTGAAATGTCAGAATAATAGGAGAGAATGATTTATTTCAGCTTTTATTTCTTTCATCACATTCCCAGTGGGTCAGAAGTTTTTCATACACTCAATTAGTATTTGGTAGCATTGCCTTTAAATTGTTTAACTTCGGTCAAATGTTTTGGGTAGCCTTCCACAAGCTTCCCACAATAAGTTGGGTGAATTTTGGCCCATTCCTCCTGACAGAGCTGGTGTAACTGAGTCAGGTTTGTAAGCCTCCTTGCTCGCACACACTTTTTTCAGTTCTGCTCACAATTATTCTATGGGATGGGCCACTCCAATACCTTGACTTTGTTGTCCTTAAGCCATTTTGCCACAACTTTGGAAGTATGCTTGGGGTCATTGTCCATTTAGAAGACCCATTTGCGACCAAGCTTTAACTTCCTGTCTGATGTCTTGAGATGTTGCTTTGATATATCCACAGAATTTTCCTCCCTCTTGATGCCATCTATTTTGTGAAGTGCACCAGTCCCTCATGCAGCAAAGCACCCCCACAACATGATGCTGCCACCCCCGTGCTTAACGGTTGGGATGGTGTTCTTCAGCTTGCAAGCCTCCCCCTTTTACCTCCAAACATAACGATGGTCATTATGGCCAAACAGTTATATTTTTGTTTCATCAGACCAGAGGACATTTCTCCAAAAAGTACAATCTTTGTCCCCATGTGCAGTTGCAAGCAGTAGTCTGGCTTCTTTATGGCGGTTTTGGAGCAGTGGCTTCTTCCTTGCTGAGCGGCCTTTCAGGTTATGTCGATATAGGACTCGTTTTACTGTGGATATAGATACCTTTGTACCTGTTTCCTCCAGCATCTTCACAAGGTCCTTTGCTGTTGTTCTGGGATTGATTTGCACTTTTCGCACCAAAGTGCGTTCATCTCTAGGAGACAGAACGCGTCTCCTTCCTGAGCGTTATGACGGCTGCGTGGTCCCATGGTGTTTATACTTGCATACTATTGTTTGTACAGATGAACATGGTACCTTCAGGCATTTGGAAATTGTTCCCAATGATGAACCAGACTTGTGGAGGGCTACAATTTTGGCTGATTTCTTTTGATTTTCCCATGATGTCAAGCAAAGAGACACTGAGTTTGAAGGTAGGCCTTGAAATACATCCACAGGTACACCTCCAATTGACTCAAATAATATCAATTAGCCTATCAGAAGCTTCTAAAGCCATGACATCGATTTCTGGAATGTTCCAAGCTGTTTAAAGGCAGAGTCAACTTAGTGTATGTAAACTGCCGACTTCAATTGTACATATTATCATAACACACAGAGCTGTTATCATAACTCTCAACAACAGCACACATGCGTACACAGACTGAGACAGCTGCTTTTTTGAGGAAAGTTTTAGTTGTCACCTACCTTAGTTCAGTGTGTGGACTCAGATGCTCTGGATAAGAGTGTCTGTTTAATGATCAACATGTATAACGTGGAGAGAGAGTGAGAGAGCACAGCATTGAAATATTCATGTGGTAATTAGTAAATTTAGTTTTAATGTACATTTCTGACCCACTGGAATTGTGATACAGTGAATTATCAGTGAAATAATCTGTCTGTGAACAATTTGTGGAAATAATACTTGTGTCATGCACAAAGTAGATGTCGTAACCAACTTGCCAAAACTTTAGTTTGTTAACAAGAACTTTGTGGAGTGGTTGAAAAATGAGTTTTAATAACTCCAAGTGTATGTAAACTTCCGACTTCAACTGTAAATGTATTTCTTAAATATATAGACCCCGTTGCAAATGAACGGACCCGAGGACAACTAGACCCGTTCTGTATTGACCTGGTCGGATCCAGACCCAGTCCGATCCGATTCAAGTGATGGAAGCAGGTGGGGGAGGGGCCGTACTGGAACGAGTGACACAGGGAACAGGGAGGAGGGAGAAAGCAACCAACCAACAAGCTGACTCGCACTGTAGTAGACTAATAGCTGCCATAGCTAGGTTATTCATCATCCAATAAGATTATGTAGCACCTGTCTTGACTCCATGAAACCAGGAGAAGCATGTCTAACTTGGCAAGTCAGTTAAGAACAAATTCTTATTTACAATGACAGCCTAACCCAGACAACACTAGGCCAATTGTGTGTGTCACCCTGTGGGACTCCCAATCACTGCCAGATGTGAAGCAGCCTGGATTCAAACCAGGGACTGCAGTGACACCTCTTGCACTGAGATGCAGTGCCTTAGAGTGCTGCACCACTCAGGAGCCCAACTGTTGTAGGAGCCCACCTGTTGGGTCATTGTAGTCTATCCATCTCCTTCAACTTTTAATTCCATCATCCATTTTATTTTACCATTATTTAACTAGGCAAGTCAGTTAATAAGAACAAATTCTTATTTTCAATGACAGCCTAGGAACAGGGGGTTAACTGCCTGTTCAGGGGTAGAACAACAGATTTGTACCTTGTCAGCTCAGGGATTTGAACTTGCAACCTTTCTGTTACTAGTCTAACACTCTAACCACTAGACTACCCTGCCACCCCAGGATAGTCTATTAGATATCCTCTAACTTTTGCCACAAACTTTATGACAGCATATTGCCTCTTTAATGACTTATGATTGCCACAACGAGCGACACGCGCCACTCATGAAAAGCAAAGAGCAGTAGCATAAATTATAAAATGTCTCTCTCTCTCTCTACTGCAGCAGTCGTGTTCAGATCTTTTAGGGGACCTTCCGGACAAGTCAGTTAAAATGACTCATACCCGAGACCTGTGACAATCATATCAGATCCAACCCTGACCAGTGACATTATTTAGAATTCTGGAACCGGACCCGCTTGTGTCCCAGATGGATTGTCGTGTATTCGGGTACAGGTGGATCCGTGAAGACCTGCAATGGTGTCCCACAGGGTCCAAGTTTCAGTTTCATCATATGTTGTTTCTGTTTTTCCCTCTCAATAACTGTGTACATGTATACTATGTGTGACCTTATAGAGTAGTTGTATATTAGATAGTGTTAGGTGGATGGTTGACCTGAGGTTGACCTCAGATCTACATTATAGAGGGTATACTATGTTGGAAACAAGTTGCAATGAGAATGTCATGAGGTTACTGGAGAACATGAAACCAATGTGTTATTGCTGTTAAGTTTTATATAATAATGGTATCCCGTTCTCTCTCTCCTTCTCTCTCTCTAGGATCTGCTAGTCGTCGTTGCTTGCTGGACGCTAATGGAGTTGCTTACTGGGGTCCTCCGAGCTTCGCCAGATGCGTCTCGATGGAATTCAGATATTTACATTTATCTGTAAGTCCCTTTTTCACGCTCTCTGTATTCACATCTTTTTTATTCAAATTCAGTTTGTCTTGTATAACATGCTCAATGAGCCACCTGTGCCGCGACGTTATTGGTAATGCATTTTAGTAAGCTACCTTCTATCCAGATGGTACATCCTAACACAATAGAGAACTAGCAGAAAGTCTTCTGTTCATATTTGGTAGTAAGTCATAGCTAAGCCATTTGAACATGTTGTCATTTTAGCCTGTCTTCCACTTCCTCAATATTTCCATCGCTATTTCAAAACTATGGACTTAGTTTCTTCTTCTAGGCTGTAAAATGAACAACTCAATGATAAAACAGATCGCTGTTTAAATAAATAATTTGTTCTCAAAGACTGACCTGGCCCAACAAAGGTTGAATAAATGAATTATTTTGACGCCCACATCGTATTTGTTTGCCCATCAATAGACGTGGGATTGTATTCATAAAGTGTCTTATAGTAAGAGTGCTGAGATCAGTTTAGCCTTTTAAATAATAATGAATAATATTACATGAACTGTGGGGCCTGATCCTAGATCAGCACTCCAACTCTGAGATGGTTTATGAATTCTGGCCCTGAATAACTTTCTGAGAAAAGTTTGTTCAGTTAGTCAAAAGTAGCAATGTCATCACTCTAAACACTTTCTCCCTTTCTAATGAGTTGCTGCTTTCATCCATTGTTTAATGAATGCATTGGTTAATCATTGACTAATCTCTTATGGACAGATTCTCGTGGAAGTTGAAACGGCGAGAATCTGTCAAGGCTCACATAGAATGATTACGAACAGCAGTAGTTCCTGGTTTTGGGTTTTCGTCATTGATTATTTGGATGAATCAGGATTGGGCAAAGGCGTGGCTTAAACTGGTGCAGTGAAACGAAAATGTGAAATTAGCGGAAGGAGTGGTTTGGCCAAAGGTTTACGTTTGCGAGGGAGGAAACTTCACTTCCTTCCTATACACAAAGGTAATCACAATAGTTAACAAGAAATTACACTTTCTTTTAGATCATTTTAGTTCTGGGTAAATGAGATTAATCATCGACTGTCCTACTGCGTGACCTCTGACCGCCTGTCTCCGTGGCTATAATGGAAGCCAGCGGGGTGGCCACCAGGCGTGCTGTGATTGGTTGATTGCACTGTTAGCCTAGGCCTGCGTTCACCACTAACCTTTCATTAGCATGGAGCTGCGGTTCATTAGGTTCGATTGCTGTTGTGACTGAAGATCACTGTTCTGTGTGTGTGTGTGTGTGTGTGTGTGTGTGTGTGTGTGTGTGTGTGTGTGTGTGTGTGTGTGTGTGTGTGTGTGTGTGTGTGTGTGTGTGTGTCTGTGTGTGTGTTTCAGTCAAGATGTCATGCAGCAATGTGAAATACAAAGAGTAGCCGGTATCTATCCAGTTATATCTGCAAAAATGCCTAATAAGGGCTAGGGGCTGAGGGCTAGGGGCTGAGGGCTAGGGGCTGAGGGCTGAGGGCTAGGGGCTGAGGGCTAGGAGCTGAGGGCTAGGGGCTGAGGGCTGAGGGCTAGGAGCTGAGGGCTAGGAGCTGAGTGCTAGGAGCTGAGGGCTAGGGGCTGAGGGCTGAGGGCTGAGGGCTGAGGGCTGAGGGCTGAGGGCTGAGGGCTAGGGGCTGAGGGCTAGGGGCTGAGGGCTAGGGGCTGAGGGCTGAGGGCTAGGGGCTGAGGGCTGAGGGCTAGGAGCTGAGGGCTGAGGGCTGAGGGCTAGGAGCTGAGGGCTAGGGGCTGAGGGCTAGGGGCTGAGGGCTGAGGGCTAGGGGCTGAGGGCTAGGAGCTGAGGGCTAGGAGCTGAGTGCTAGGAGCTGAGGGCTAGGGGCTGAGGGCTGAGGGCTAGGGGCTGAGGGCTGAGGGTTAGGGGCTGAGGGCTAGGGGCTGAGGGCTAGGGGCTGAGGGCTAGGGGCTGAGGGCTGAGGGCTAGGGGCTGAGGGCTAGGAGCTGAGGGCTAGGAGCTGAGGGCTGAGGGCTAGGGGCTGAGGGCTAGGGGCTGAGGGCTAGGAGCTGAGTGCTAGGAGCTAAGGGCTAGGAGCTGAGGGCTAGGGGCTGAGGGCTAGGGGCTGAGGGCTAGGGGCTGAGGGCTAGGAGCTGAGGGCTAGGAGCTGAGGGCTGAGGGCTAGGGGCTGAGGGCTAGGGGCTGAGGGCTGAGGGCTAGGGGCTGAGGGCTAGGAGCTGAGGGATAGGAGCTGAGGGCTAGGAGCTGAGGGCTGAGGGCTAGGGGCTGAGGGCTAGGGGCTAAGGGCTAGGTACTGGGGGCTAGGTACTGGGGGCTGAGGGTTAGGTACTGAGGGATAGGTGCTGAGGGCTAGGAGCTGAGGGCTATGGGCTAAGGGCTAGGTACTGGGGGCTGAGGGTTAGGTACTAGGGGCTAGGGGCTGTGGGCTAGGAGCTGAGGGCTAGGTACTGAGGGCTAGGTGCTGAGGGACAGGGGCTGAGGGGTAGGAGCTGAGGGCTAGTGGCTGAGGGCTGATGGCTGATGGCTAGGGGCTGAGGGCTAGGAGCTAAGGGCTAGGAGCTGAGGGCTAGGGGCTGAGGGCTAGGGGCTGAGGGCTAGAAGCTGAGGGCTAGGAGCTGAGGGCTAGGAGCTGAGGGCTAGGAGCTGAGGGCTAGGAGCTGAGGGCTAGGGGCTGAGGGATAGGGGCTGAGGGCTAGGAGCTGAGGGCTAGGAGCTGAGGGCTGAGGGCTAGGGGCTGAGGGATAGGAGCTGAGGGCTAGGAGCTGAGGGCTAGGAGCTGAGGGCTAGGAGCTGAGGGCTGAGGGCTAGGGGCTGAGGGCTAGGGGCTGAGGGCTGAGGGCTAGGAGCTGAGGGCTAGGAGCTGAGGGCTAGGGGCTGAGGGCTGAGGGCTAGGAGCTGAGGGCTAGGAGCTGAGGGCTAGGAGCTGAGGGCTAGGGTTTGAGGGCTAGGAGCTGAGGGATAGGAGCTGAGCGCCAGTGGCTGAGGGCTGATGGCTAGGGGCTGAGGGCTAGGGAATTGACCAAGATACTGGTCATTTATGACATTCACTACCCATACATACAGTGAGAGAAAAAAGTATTTGATCCCCTGCTGATTTTGTATGTTTGCCCACTGACAAAGAAATTATCAGTCTATAATTTTAATGGTAGGTTTATTTGAACAGTGAGAGACAGAATAATAACAACAAAAAAATCCAGAAACACGCATGTCAAAAATGTTATAAATTGATTTGCATTTTAATGAGGGAAATAAGTATTTGACTCCCTCTCAATCAGAAAGATTTCTGGATCTCAGGTGTCTTTTATACAGGTAACGAGCTGAGATTAGGAGCACACTCTTAAAGGGAGTGCTCCTAATCTCAGTTTGTTACCTGTATAAAAGACACCTGTCCACAGAAGCAATCAATCAGATTCCAAACTCTCCACCATGGCCAAGACCAAAGAGCTCTCCAAGGATGTCAGGGACAAGATTGTAGACCTACACAAGGCTGGAATGGGCTACAAGACCATCGCCAAGCAGCTTGGTGCGAAGGTGACAACAGCTGGTGCAATTATTCGCAAATGGAAGAAACACAAAAGAACTGTCAATCTCCCTCGGCCTGGGGCTCCATGCAAGATCTCACCTCGTGGAGTTGCAATGATCATGAGAATGGTGAGAAATCAGCTCAGAACTACAAGGGAGGATCTTGTCAATGATCTCAAGGCAGCTGGGACCATAGTCACCAAGAAAACAATTGGTAACACACTACGCCGTGAAGGACTGAAATCCTGCAGCGCCTGCAAGGTCCCCCTGCTCAAGAAAGCACATATACATGCCCGTCTGAAGTTTGCCAATGAACATCTGAATGATTCAGAGGACAACTGGGTGAAAGTGTTGTGGTCAGATGAGACCAAAATTGAGCTCTTTGGCATCAACTCAACTCGCCGTGTTTGGAGGAGGAGGAATGCTGCCTATGACCCCAAGAACATCATCCCCACCGTCAAACATGGAGGTGGAAACATTATGCTTTGGGGGTGTTTTTCTGCTAAGGGGACAGGACAACTTCACCGCATCAAAGGGACGATGGACAGGGCCATGTACCGTCAAATCTTGGGTGAGAACCTTCTTCCCTCAGCCAGGGCATTGAAAATGGGTCGTGGATGGGTATTCTAGCATGACAATGACCCAAAACACACGGCCAAGGCAACAAAGGAGTGGCTCAAGAAGAAGCACATTAAGGTCCTGGAGTGGCCTAGCCAGTCTCCAGACCTTAATCCCATAGAAAATCTGTGGAGGGAGCTGAAGGTGTGATTTATTTATTTTTTGTCATTTAGCAGACACTCTTATCCAGAGCAACTTACAGTAGTGAATGCATACATTTCATACATTTTTTTTTTCTTCCTCCATACTGGTCCCCCATGGGAATCAAACCCACAACCCTGGCATTGCAAACACCATGCTCTACCAACTGCACCACACATCAGCCTCGAAACCTTAATGACTTGGAGAAGATCTGCAAAGAGTAGTGGGACAAAATCCCTCCTGAGATGTGTGCAAACCTGGTGGCCAACTACAAGAAACGTCTGACCTATGTGATTGCCAACAAGGGTTTTGCCACCAAGTACTAAGTCATGTTTTGCAGAGGGGTCAAATACTTATTTCCCTCATTAAAATGCAAATCATTTATAACACTTTTGACATGCGTTTTTCTGGATTTTTTTGTTGTTATTCTGTCTCTCACTGTTCAAATAAACCTACCATTCAAATTATAGACTGATAATTTCTTTGTCAGTGGGCAAACGTACAAAATCAGCAGGAGATCAAATACTGTTTTCCCTCACTGTACCTACAATATCTACTGATACCATTCAAAGATAGAAAAGATTAATATGGATAAGAAGTCTCAGATCTCTCTCTCTCTGTTCTCTACTCTCTACCTCACCTCTATCTCTCTCCCTACTCTCTACCTCACCTCTATCTCTCTCCCTACTCTCTACCTCACCTCTATCTCTCTCTCTCTACTCTCTACCTCACCTCTATCTCTCTCTCCCTACTCTCTACCTCACCTCTATCTCTTTCTCTCTACTCTCTACCTCACCTCTATCTCTCGCTCTCTACTCTCTACCTCACCTCTCTCTCGCTCTCTACTCTCTATCTCACCTCTATCTCTCTGCTCTCTACTCTCTACCTCACCTCTATCTCTCTCTCCTTACTCTCTACCTCACCTCTCTCTCTCCCTACTCTCTACCTCACCTCTATCTCTCTGCTCTCTACTCTCTACCTCACCTCTATCTCTCTCTCCCTACTCTCTACCTCACCTCTATCTCTCTCTCTACTCTCTACCTCACCTCTATCTCTCGCTCTCTACTCTCTACCTCACCTCTCTCTCTCTCTCTCTACTCTCTACCTAACCTCCATCTCTCTCTCTCTCTCTCTCTCTCTCTTTCTCTTTCTTGTTCTCTCTCTCTCTCTTTCTCTTGTTCACTCTCTCTCTCTTTCTCTTGTTCTCTCTGTCTCTTTGTCTCTCTCTCTCTCTCTCTCTCTCTCTATCCCTCTCTTTTTTCTGCCCTCCTCTCTCCCCCTCTCTCCCCTCCCCATCTCTCTCTAACCCGTGTTCCTATACACCCTCTCCTCCCCTGCTGTCCCCAGTTGCGAGAGCATCTTGCGAAGGGTCAGAGGACCCTGGCTGGAGAGGGCATGTCTCAGGTCGTGAGGAATCTCCTGGAGCTCTTACAGAGGAGGAGCTATTACAGCGGTGACCTCCTGTTCTCCACAGAGATTCTCCGAAATGTGACGGACACCTTCAAGAGAGCAACCTACATCCCAGCTCCCGACGACACACAGGTGGGTGGGGAGGACACAAATACACACCCACACACACACACACACATGCACGCAAACACACACACATACACGCAAACACACACACACGCACAAACGTTAGAGAGCAAACTACAGCTCCTGACAACTCGTAGGTGGGTGACATGGCTTTACACACACCTACAGGGAGAATACAGACAGATAAAACACACACACCTACAGGGAGAATACAGACAGATAAAACACACACACCTACAGGGAGAATACAGACAGATAAAACACACACACCTACAGGGAGAATACAGACAGATAAAACACACACACCTACAGGGAGAATACAGACAGATAAAACACACACACCTACAGGGAGAATACAGACAGATAAAACACACACACCTACAGGGAGAAAACAGACAGATAAAACACACACACCTACAGGGAGAATACAGACAGATAAAACACACACACCTACAGGGAGAATACAGACAGATAAAAAACACACACCTACAGGGAGAATACAGACAGATAAAACACACACATCTACATCCCTACATGTTGCATGTACACTCACACCCCTCAGCTCCCCTAACAGTCAACCCTCCTCTTCTCTCTCCTCAGAAATTCTTCCAGGTAGTCAGCTATATGTTGGACATGGAAAACCTAGAGAAGTGGGAAGACGCTCATCAGGTACGCTTTTAAACTGTTGTTTTAGTGTGTGTGTGTGTGTGTGTGTGTGTGTGTGTGTGTGTGTGTGTGTGTGTGTGTGTGTGTGTGTGTGTGTGTGTGTGTGTGTGTGTGTGTGTGTGTGTGTGTGTGTGTGTGTGTGTGTGTGTGTGTGTGTGTGTATTAGAGTGTCTGGCTCTGTCACAGTTGGATGAATTTGATAGCAGTGTTTATGTCATTATCAGAAGAGTTGTAAAAACACACCTGTTTACCATTCAGTACGGCTCATACTCCAAACTGTGTGTGTGCGTGTGTGTATGTGCGTGCGTGTGCGTGCGTGCGCGTGCGTGTGTGTGTGAGAGAGAGAGAGAGAGAGAGAGAGAGAGAGAGAGAGAGAGAGAGAGAGAGAGAGACTACCAGAACCCACTGGATTCTCCAACTACCTTGAATGAGCTACAGGACAAAATACAAACCCTCCAACCCATAATGGCATGTGGTGTTGATGGTATCCTCAATGACATGATCCAATTGGCTATACTAAAACTCTTTAACATCATCCTTAGCTCTGGCATCTTCCCAAATTTTTAGGCTAACTGGGGCTGGAGGTAGCCTAGTGGTTAAAGCGTTGGATTAGTAACCGAAAGGTTTCAAGATCGAATCTAACCTAACAAGGTAAAAATCTGTCATTCTGCCCCTGAACAAGGCAGTTAACCTACTGTTCCTAGGCTGTCATTGAAAATAAGAATTTGTTATAGTTAAATGAAGGTAAAAAATATATATATTTGGAACCAAGGACTGATCTCCTCAAAAGTGGAGACAAATTTGACCCCAATAACTACCGTGGGATATGCGTTAACAACAACCTTGGGAAAATCCTCTGCATTAACAGCAGACTTCTACATTTCCTCAGTGAAAACAATGTACTGAGCAAATTTTTACCAAATTATCATACATCAGACCACATATTCACCCTGCACAACCTAATTGACAAACAAACAAACAAAGCAAAACAAAGGCAAAGTCTTCTCATGCTTTGTTGATTTCAAAAAAGCCTTCGACTCAATTTGGCATGAGGGTCTGCTAAACAAATTGATGGAAAGTGGTGTTGGGGGAAAAACATACGACATTATAAAATCCATGTTCACAAACAACAAGTGTACAGTTAAAATAGGCAAAAAACACACACCTTTCTTCCCACAGGGCCGTGGGGTGAGACAGGAATGCAGCTTAAGCCCCACCCTCAGCAACATATATATCAATGAATTGGTGAGGTCACTAGAACAGTCTGCAGCACCCGGCCTCACCCTACTAGAATCTGAAGTCAAATGTCTACTGTTTGCTGATGATCTGGTGCTTCTGTCACCAACCAAGGAGGGCCTACAGCAGCACCTAGATGTTCTGCACAGATTCTGCCAGACCTGGGCCCTGACAGTAAATCTCAGTAAGACCAAAATAATGGTGTTCCAAAACAGGTCCAGTCGTCAGGACCACAAATACAAATTCCATCTAGACACCGTTGCCCTAGAGCACACAAAAAACTATACATACCTTGGCCTAAACATCAGCGCCACAGGTATCTTCCACAAAGCTGTGAATGATCTGAGAGACAAGGCAAGAAGGGCATTCTATGCCATCAAAAGGAACATAAAATTCAACATACCAAATAGGATCTGGCTAAAAATACTTAAATCGGTTGTAGAACCCTTTGCCCTTTATTGTTGTGAGGTCTGGGATCCGCTCACCAACCAAGAAGTCACAAAATGGGAAAACACTAAATTGAGACTCTGCATGCAGAATTCTGCAAAAATATCCTCTGTGTACAACGTAGAACACCAAATAATGCATGCGGAGCAAAATTAGGCCGATACCCGCTAATTATCAAAACCACCTAAAAGGAAGCGATTCCCAAACCTTCCTTAACAAAGCCATCACCTACAGAGAGAGATGAAGCAGGAGAAGAGTCCCCTAAGCAAGCTGGTCTTGGGGCTCTGTTCACAAACACAAACACACCCCACAGAGCACCAGGACAGCAACACAATTAGACGCAACCAAATCATGAGAAAACAAAAAGATAATTACATAACACATTGGAAAGAATTAACAAAAGAACCGAGCAAGCTAGAATTCTATTTGGCCCTAAACGGAGAGTGGCAGAATACCTGACCACTGTGACTGACCCAAACTTAAGGAAAGATTTAACTCTGTACAGACGCAGTGAGCATAGCCTTGCTATTGAGAAAGGCCGCCGTAGGCAGACCTGGTTCTCAAGAGAAGACAGGCTATGTGCACACTGCCCACAAAATGAGGTGGAAACTGAGATGCACTTCCTAACCTCCTGCCCAATGTATGGCCATATTAGAGATACATATTTCCCTCAGATTACACAGATCCACAAAGAATTTGAAAACAAACCCAATTTTGATAAACTCCCATATCTACTGGGTGAAATACCACAGTGTGCCATCACAGCAGCAAGATTAGTGACCTGTTGCCACAAAAAAAAGGTCAACTAGTGAAGAACAAACACCATTGTAAATATAACCCATATTTATGCTTATTTATTTTCCCTATTATACTTTAATCATTTGTACATCGTTACAACACTGTATATACCTAACTCTTTATTGTTTTGGAACTTATGTAATTTTTATTTTTCTTGTTTGTTTCACTTTTGTATATTATCTATCTCACTTGCTTTGGCAATGTTAAAATATGTTTCCTATGCCAATAAAGCCCTTTGAATTGAGAGAGAGAGAGAGAGAGAGAGAGAGAGAGAGAGAGAGAGAGTGTGCGTATGTATGTGAGAGAGAGAGATTGTGTGTGTGTGTGTGTGTGTGTGCGCACATCCATATTTAGTTAATAAACAATGCATATGACCCCAATGCACATGCTATCATTCCCCCAACATACATATTATCATAACACACAAAGCCATTATCATGGCACACAACAACAGCACACGTGAGATAATGCCCAGTCAGGGAGGCGGCAGGTAGCCTTCTGGTTAGAGAGTTGGGCCAGTAACCGAAAGGTTGATAAATCAAATCCCCGAACTGACAAGGTAAAAATATGTCGTTCTACCCCTAAAAAAGCAGTTAACCCACTGTTCCTAGGTCGTCATTACAAATAAGAATATGTTCTTAACTGCCTTGCCTAGTTAAATAAAACATTTTTTTTCAAATCACCACAGCACACATAACATAATGCCCCCAACATACAGCTGAAGTGGGAAGTTTACATACACCTTAGCCAAATACATTTAAACTCTGTTTTTCACAATTCCTGAAATGTAACCCTAGTCAAAATTCCCTGTCTTAGGTCAGTTAGGATCACCACTTTATTTTAAGAATGTTAAATGTCAGAATAATAATAGTAGAGAGAATGATTTATTTCAGCTTTTATTTCTTTCATCACATACCCATTGGGTCAGAAGTTTACATACACTCAATTAGTATTTGGTAGCATTGCCTTTAAATTGTTTAACTTGGGTCAAATGTTTCGGGTAGCCTTCCACAAGCTTCTCACGATAATTTTGGCCCATTCCTCCAGATAGAGCTGGTGTAACTGAGTCAGGTTTGTAGGCCCCCTTGCTCGCACACACTTTTTCAGTTCTGCCCACAAATTGTCTATGGGATTGAGGTCAGGGCTTTGTCATGGCCACTCCAATACCTTGACTTTGTTGTCCTTAAGCCATTTTTCCACAACTTTGGAAGTATTCTTGGGGTCATTGTCCATTTGGAAGACCCATTTGTGACCAAGCTTTAACTTCCTGACTGATGTCTTGGGATGTTGCTTCAATATATCCACATAATTTTCCTACCTCATGATGCCATCTATTTTGTGAAGTGCACCAGTCCCTCCTGCAGCAAAGCACCCCCACAACATGATGCTGCCACCCCCGTGCTTCACGGTTGGGATGGTGTTCAAATCATATTTCAAATCAAATGTATTTATAAAGCCCTTCTAACATCAGCTGATATCTCAAAGTGCTGTACAGAAACCCAGCCTAAAACCCCAAACAGCAAGCAATGCAGGTGTAGAAGCACGTGTTCTTCGGCTTTCAAGCCTCCCCCTTTTTCATCCAAACATAACGATGGTCATTATGGCCAAACAGTTATATTTTTATTTCATCAGACCAGAGGACATTTCGCCAAAAAGTACAATCGTTGTCCCAATGTGTAGTTGCAAACCGTAGTCTGGCTTTCTTTTATGGTGGTTTTGGAGCAGTGGCTTCTTCCTTGCTGAGCGGCTTTTCAGGTTATGTCGATATAGGACTCGTTTTACTGTGGATATAGATACTTTTGTACCTGTTTCCTCCAGCATCTTCACAATGTCCTTTGCTGTTGTTCTGGGATTGATTTGCACTTTTCGCACCAAAGTGCGTTCATCTCTAGGAGACAGAACGCGTCTCCTTCCTGAGCAGTATGACGGCTGCGTGGTCCCATGGTGTTTATACTGGCGTACTATTGTTTGTACAGATGGAAATTGTTCCCAATGATGAACCAGACTTGTGGAGGGCTACAATTTTGGCTGATTTCTTTTGATTTTCCCATGATGTCAAGCAAAGAGGCACTGAGTTTGAAGGTAGGCCTTGAAATACATCCACAGGTACACCTCCAATTGACTCAAATAATATCAATTAGCCTATCAGAAGCTTCTAAAGCCATGACATCATTTTCTGGAATTTTCCAAGCTGTTTAAAGGCAGAGTCAACTTAGTGTATGTTAACTTCCAACTTCAATTGTACATATTATCATAACACACAGAGCTGTTATCATAACTCTCAACAACAGCACACATGCGTACACAGACTGAGACAGCTGCTTTTTTGAGGAAAGTTTTAGTTGTCACCTACCTTAGTTCAGTGCGTGGACTCAGATGCTCTGGATAAGAGTGTCTGTTTAATGATCAACATGTATAACGTGGAGAGAGAGTGAGAGAGCACAGCATTGAAATATTCATGTGGTAATTACGATGATGATGTTTTGACAATCAAATGAGACGATACGCCGCAATCAAGCCACTGCAAAACAATCAAGTCATGATCTTCCCATACCCTACTGATACCAATACCTTAGGCTGGGTTTCCTATGGCACCCTATTTTATATGAAGTGCACTATTTTTGACCAGTGCCAAAGAGCTCTGGTCTAAAATAGTGCACTATATAGGGAATATGGTGTAATTTGGGATGCCGCCTCAGCAGACATACAGTAAAAGGCATTATGTCCCATGTCTGCTAATTAGCTGCAATTAGCATACGGGGCTAACGAGTACGAGCAAGCCAATGACTGTTGTAATGTGTTGGGGGTATAGAGGTTATTGGTGATTCTTTAGCTGTGACACTTCCTTCTTGCAACATGAATTGCACAGGAACAGAAGATACACTTAGATTGGTGTATGAAATGAGAGAGAGAATGACAGTTGGTAATTCAATATTTGTCTATGAAAGAAAGTTGTTTTCTTGATATTGTTCTCTCTGTCTTTCTCACACTCTCCCTTCTCTCACCCTCCTCCCCCTTCTCTATCTCTCTCTCTCTCTCTCCCTCCCACCTTGTCTCTCTCTCTCTCTCTCTCTCTCTCACCACTCTCTCTCTCTCTCTCTCTCTCTCTCTCTCTCTCTCTCTCTCTCTCTCTCACTCTCTCTCTCTCTCTCCTCTCTCTCTCTCTCTCTCTCTCTCCCATGCCCAGGTTTCTCCTGGTACGGCCCATCTCATGCGTATATTGGAGGACTTTATCCATCTGATTGGAGAGGATCAGAAACCATTCCAGAGTTTCCTGGTGGTCACCAACAACCTCAGTGAGTAGTCAGTTTAACACTCACAGGTAGGGCTACAAAATCCCAGTAACTTTCCCCAAACTCCCAGGTTTTCAAGAAATTCTGGTTAGAGGATTCCAGTATTTCCTGCTTATTCCCTTTGGGTATCTTATTCCCTTTGGGTGTCTTATTCCCTGTGGGTATCTTATTCCCTTTGGGTATCTTATTCCCTTTTGGTATATTATTCCCTGTGGGTGTCTTATTCCCTGTGGGTGTCTTATTCCCTGTGGGTATCTTATTCCCTGTGGGTATCTTATTCCCTTTGGGTATCTTATTCCCCGTGGATGTCTTATTCCCTGTGGGTATCTTATTCCCTGTGGGTATATTATTCCCTGTGGGTATCTTATTCCCCGTGGATGTCTTATTCCCTGTGGGTATCTTATTCCCTTTGGGTATCTTATTCCCTGTGGGTATCTTATTCCCTGTGGGTATATTATTCCCTGTGGGTATCTTATTCCCCGTGGATGTCTTATTCCCTGTGGGTATATTATTCCCTGTGGGTATATTATTCCCTTTGGGTATCTTATTCCCTGTGGGTGTCTTATTCCCCGTGGATGTCTTATTCCCTGTGGGTATCTTATTCCCTGTGGGTATCTTATTCCCTGTGGGTATCTTATTCCCTTTGGGTATCTTATTCCCTGTGGGTATCTTATTCCCTGTGGGTATCTTATTCCCTGTGGGTATCTTATTCCCTTTGGGTATCTTATTCCCTGTGGGTATCTTATTCCCTGTGGGTGTCTTATTCCCCGTGGGTGTCTTATTCCCCGTGGGTATCTTATTCCCTTTGGGTGTCTTATTCCCTGTGGATGTCTTATTCCCTTTGGGTATCTTATTCCCTGTGGGTGTCTTATTCCCCGTGGATGTCTTATTCCCTGTGGGTATCTTATTCCCTGTGGGTATCTTATTCCCTGTGGGTATCTTATTCCCTTTGGGTATCTTATTCCCTGTGGGTGTCTTATTCCCCGTGGATGTCTTATTCCCTTTGGGTGTCTTATTCCCTGTGGGTATCTTATTCACTTTGGGTATCTTATTCCCTGTGGGTATATTATTCCCTGTGGGTATCTTATTCCCTTTGGGTATCTTATTCCCTGTGGGTGTCTTATTCCCCGTGGGTATCTTATTCCCTGTGGGTATCTTATTCCCTTTGGGTATCTTATTCCCTGTGGGTGTCTTATTCCCCGTGGGTATCTTATTCCCTGTGGGTATCTTATTCCCTTTGGGTATCTTATTCCCTGTGGGTATCTTATTCCCTGTGGGTATCTTATTCCCTGTGGGTGTCTTATTCCCTGTGGGTATCTTATTCCCTGTGGGTATCTTATTCCCTGTTGGTATCTTATTCCCTGTGGGTATCTTATTCCCTTTGGGTATCTTATTCCCTGTGGGTATCTTATTCCCTGTGGGTATCTTATTCCCTGTGGGTATCTTATTCCCTGTGGGTATCTTATTCCCTGTGGGTATCTTATTCCCTGTTGGTATCTTACCCCCCTAGAGTCGATATCCGCATCCTGTGGAAATGTAATTAGTGTGATCAAGAATCCCCATAAAAATCTTTGAGTTTAAGCTAGAGATGCGTTGGATACGTCAATCCACTGCATACGCCGAAGTCGCACTTCCGCATCTGCAGTGAAAGGTGACAGAGCTAGCGCAGTGTGTGTCAGACCAGGAGATATCCCAGGAGACAATCAGTCTTCTCACAAAATGGTGTTCTCTGTTTTGCTCTACAACCTCTACAAGTGTCTTAGGACTCGTCTGAAGTCGGTTCAGACGATCTGACAACTTCTGTATCGTCCGAACAGTTTTGGCACTAATATGACCTCTCTGTGGAAAGGAGAGATTCTCATGAACACGTCCGTGATGGTTGTTTTGCTATAGGACACCCACAGGCCTCACAATACTCCTCTGAAGGTCCCCTGATACCAGTTGAAAAAATGAATGGAAGTCCTGTATATATGGAGATTGTTTACTGCCAAAAATAAGGGGTTAAATACAGATCTTTCTTTTATCTCGCAGATATAGGACAGATACTTCCTAAAAATCTTCCTTTACATTTTTTGGGGTTTGGGACTGTTGTTGTTCCATGAAGTGAATTTGTTATTCAATGCGTTTGTATGAGTTAATAGCAGTAAACCCAAATCCAATTTTACATCAAATTATTTTGTATACTTCAAGGGGTCTTAAAATGTAAAATCAAATAGCAAAATGATCCTTGATATGACCTTAAAACAATTCCATATTGCTTAGTAGTAACCCCCCGGCTTAGACAGGGCTTACTATAGACTGTAATGGGTTATTCCCTGTGGGTATCTTATTCCCTCTGGATATCTTGGGGATATGTACCAGCGTTTTTGCAGTCTTATCCTCAACACTCCCAATTGTCAGTAATCATAACTCAAATAAATTCTTAGTTATTTTGTCACAAGTTTGCCTTTCCATTAGTCAGCACCTCTCTACCTATTTTGGGTGTTCGTCAACTCATGTTTTTTTTTCTCCATAGAGATAACGATGTGTTTTATCTCCATAGTGATAACAATATGTTTCGTCTCCATAGAGATAACGTTATGTTTGGTCTCCATAGAGATAACGATATGTTTTATCTCCATAGTGATAACAATATGTTTGGTCTCCACAGAGATAACGATATGTTTTGTCTCCATAGTGATAACAATAGGTTTCGTCTCCATAGTGATTACAATACAGCGAGAGCCCGTGACAGCAGTCTCCAGTGACATCAACTTCCCCATGAAGGGCAGGAGGGGAATGAAGGACTGGGCTCGTTCCGCAGAAGACAAACTCTACATCCCCAAAGAGGTCTTCACCCTGACCTCTGAAGGTAAGATGGTCTTCATCATCATCATCTTCATCATCATAATCACATGCCTCATAATGAAATATGGCTTCATGCATCCTGTAAAGACTTCCCCTGACCTTACCACACTGATGTCAAGATGTCCTCACAAGGTGAATAATTCAGGTGATCATAACTTTAACCTCTGATCAGAGAAAGCCTGATGTGTAACAGATTCACCCAGACCCATGGAATTATTGAATACTAGTTTCTGATTGGCTTGAAGGGCATTCTAGGCCATGCATTATTTCCCTATAGCGCACAGTATATTTGCACGGTAGAATTCAATGGCTATAGTTAATTTGTTACATGTTGTAGGTTTGAGCTGCTTTGAAAGCAAAAGTCTAGTATACTAGCTGTCTAGTATCTAATAAACTTGCTAGTTACTTCAGTGGATGTTGAACACATTTCTACCGGCAAATGTTTTAAATTATAGCCATTGTATAAAAGGGATGATCAACTCGGGGCTCTATGTGTTTTGTGGAAAATAATGCAACTCCGTGGAAGGTCAGTTCCTCTCCGCTAGTGAGCCATGAACACACACGTTCATTATTTTCCATAGAGTGCTTAGATAGCCCCTTGTTGATTATCCCTTATATATATATCATGGAACTATTGTCTCACATCCTACTTTGAACGCCACTTCAAATTGATCAGCACTTCTTACAGTCAAACTGTATTCCCCAACAAGATATCCCTTCGAAATTCCACGTATTATGGATGAATGTCTATTTTTGACGAATTAATTCCACTTGGTTAAAGGGTTAATTCCACATGGTTACAGGGTTAATTCCTCACGGTTACAGGGTTAAAACAGAAATAACTCAAATGTTAACAGTTTAGCCATTAATTCTGTGTGGTTAAAGTTGGGGCTATGGTTTGGTGAAGGCTTAAAATGAAATAATTTATAAAGACTCGCTATTACCATCAAGTAGGCTTGCTAGAGCATTGTAAACTGTGGTGGCGCAGTGCTCTGAGCAGTGCATTGTAAACTGTGGTGGCGCAGTGCTCTGAGCTGTACATTGTGAACTGTGGTGGCGCAGTGCTCTGAGCAGTACATTGTGAACTGTGGTGGCGCAGTGCTCTGAGCAGTGCATTGTAAACTGTGGTGGCGCAGTGCTCTGAGCAGTACATTGTGAACTGTGGTGGCGCAATGCTCTGAGCAGTACATTGTGAACTGTGGTGGTGCAGTGCTCTGAGCAGTACATTGTAAACTGTGGTGGCGCAGTGCTCTGAGCAGTGCATTGTGAACTGTGGTGGCGCAGTGCTCTAAGCAGTGCATTGTAAACTGTGGTGGTGCAGTGCTCTGAGCAGTGCATTGTGAACTGTGGTGGTGCAGTGCTCTGAGCAGTACATTGTAAACTGTGGTGGTGCAGTGCTCTAAGCAGTGCATTGTAAACTGTGGTGGCACAGTGCTCTAAGCAGTGCATTGTAAACTGTGGTGGCGCAGTGCTCTGAGCAGTGGCTATCCTCAGGACCTTTTCAAATGTCTGAAATCTAAGTATTTTTCTAGTGATTAGGCTAATATTCCCATGCCATACTTTGCAGAGAGGTAGGTAGGTAGGTAGGTAGGTAGGTAGGTAGGTAGGTAATCATTGATAATCCTTGAGATGCTTCTACAACTTAATTGGTCATGATTTGGAAAGGCACACAGTTGACAGTGCATGTCACAGCAAAAACTAAGCCATGAGGTCGAAGGAATTGTCCGTAGAGGTCCGAGACAGGATTGTGTCGACGCACAGATCTGGGGAAGGGTACCAAAACATTTCTGCAGCATTGAATGTCCCAAGACTCTTCCTAGAGCTGGCCGCCTCGCCAAACTGAGCCATCGGGGGAGAAGGGCCTTGGTCGGAGAGGTGACCAAAAAGCTGATGGTCACTCTGACAGAGCTCAGAGTTCCTCTGTGGAGATGGAAGAAGCTTCCAGAAGGACAACCATCTCTGCAGCATGAGATTCAACTCTTTGGCCTGAATGCCAAGCGTCACGTCTGAAGGAAACCTGGCACCATCCCTACGGTGAAGCATAGTGGTGGCAGCATCGTGCTGTGGGGATGTTTTTCAGCGGCAGGGAGACTATTCAGGATCAAGGCAAAGATGAATGGATCAAAGTACAGAGAGATCCTTGATGAAAACCCGCTCCTGTGCGCTTAGGACCTCAGCGAAGATTCACCTTCCAACAGGACAACAACCCTAAGCACACAGCCAAGACAACGCAGGAGTGGCTTCGGGACAAGTCTCTGAATGTCCTTGAGTGGCCCAGCCAGAGCCCAGACTTGAACCCGATCTAACATCTCTGGAGAGACCTTAAAATAGCTCTGAAGCAACACTCCCCATCCAACCTGACAGAGCTTGAGAGGATCTGCAGAGAAGAATGGGAGAAACTCCCCAAATGCAGATGTGCCAAGCTTGTAGCATCATACCCGAGAAGACTCGATGCTATAATTGTTGCCAAAGGCACTTCAACTAAGTACTGAGTAAAAGGTCTAAAAACGTGTGCAAATTATATATTTCAGTTTCATAGATTTTTTAAATTAGCAAAAATTTCTAAAAGCAGAGTTGACTTTGTCAATCAGGGGTATTGTGTGTAGATTGATGAGGGAAAAAAACTATTTAATCAATTTTAGAAAAAGGCTGTAACGTAACAAAATGTGGAAAAAGTCAAGAGGTCTGAATACTTTCTGAAAGCATTGTAGACAGATAGATAGACATACAGAGATAGAGAGACATAGAGAAAGAGATTAGTATGTCTCTGTTGCTGATCCTGACCTCTATAATAACACAGGCCCCACAGGAAAGTACACACACTGACTTTCTGTGTGCCTCCTGCCATCCCCATGAAAGGTTAGCCTGGTGTCAGACGGTGTCTGGCAGCTCTGTCTGGCTCTGAGGACACAGCTATTCTCTCTCTCTCTCTCTCTCTCTCTCTCTCCCTCTCTCTCTCTCTCACTCTCTCTAGCTCTCTCTCTATCTCACTCACTATCTCACTCACTATCTCTCTATCTCTCTCTCACTCTCTGGCTCTCTCCTACTCTCCTACTCTCACCCTCTCTCTCCATCTGCCTCTCTTTCTCGCTCTCTCCTTCCTCCCCTCTCTCTCTGCCGCACCCTCTCTCTTCCTCATCCCCTCTCTCTCCCTCATCCCTTGTCTCGCCCTCATACCTTGTCTCTCTCCCTTATCCCCTCTCTCACACCCTCATCGGCTCTCTCTCCCTCATCCCCTCTCTCTCTCTCTCTCTCCCTCATCCCCTCTCACTCTCTCATCCCTTTTCTCTCTCCCTCATCCTCTCTCTCTCTCTGCCACACCCTCTCTCTCCCTCATCCCCTAATTTTCTCACTCATCCCCTCTCTCTCTCTCTCTCTCCCTCATCCCCGCTCACTCTCTCATCCCTTTTCTCTCTCCCTCATCCCCTCTCTCTCTGCCACACCCTCTCTCTCCCTCATCCCATCATTTTCTCACTCAACCCCTCTCTCTCTCCCTCATCCCCTCACTCTCTCACTCATCCCCTCTCTCTCTCTCCCTCATCCCCTCTCTCTCCCCTCATCCCCTGTCTCTCCCTCATTCCCTCTCTTTCTCCCTTATCCCCTAATCTCCCTCATCCCCCTCTCTCTCTCCCTCATCCCTTATCTATCTCCCTCGTCCCCTCTCTCTCTGCTGAACACTCTCTTTCCCTCATCCCGTCTCTCTCCCTCATCCCCTCTCTCTCCCTCATCCCCTCACTCTCTCCCTCATCCCGTCTCTCCCCCTCATCCCATCTCTTTCTCCCTCATCCCCTGTCTCTCCCTCATCGGCTCTCTCTCGCCCTCATCCCCTCTCTCTCGCCCTCATCCCCTCACTCTCTCACTCATCCCCTCTCTCTCTCCCCCTCATCCCTTATCTCTCCCCCTCATCCCATCTCTCTCTCCCTCATCCCGTCTCTCCCCCTCATCCCATCTCTCTCTCCCTCATCCCCTGTCTCTTCCTCATTCCCTCTCTCCCTTATCCCCTCTCTCTCCCTCATCTCCTCTCTCTCGCCCTCATCCCCTCTCTCTCTCTCTCTCATCCCTTATCTCTCTCCCTCATCCCCTCTCTCTCTGCTGCAACCTCTCTCTCTCCCTCATCCCCCCTGTCTCTCTCCCTCATCCTCTCTCTCCCTCATCCCCCCTCTCTCCCTCATCCCCTCTCTCCCTCATCCCCCCTCTCTCTCCCTCATCCCCCCTCTCTCCCTCATCCCCCCTCTCTCTCCCTCATCCCCCCTCTCTCTCCCTCATCCCCTGTCTCTCTCTCATCCCCTCTCTCTCTCTCTCTCTCATCCCTTATCTCTCTCCCTCATCCCCTCTCTCTCTGCTGCAACCTCTCTCTCTCCCTCATCCCCTCATCCCCTCTCTCTCTCTCCCTCATCCCCTGTCTCTCTCCCTCATCCTCTATCTCCCTCATCCCCCCTCTCTCCCTCATCCCCTCTCTCCCTCATCCCCCCTCTCTCTCCCTCATCCCCCCTCTCTCTCCCTCATCCCCTCTCTCTCCCTCATCCTCTCTCTCTCTCATCCCCCTCTCTCTCCCTCATCCCCTCTCTCTCCCTCATTCCCTCACTCTCGCCCTCATCCCCCCTCTCTCTCCCTCATCCCCTGTCTCTCTCCCTCATCCTCTCTCTCCCTCATCCCCCCTCTCTCCCTCATCCCCTCTCTCCCTCATCCCCCCTCTCCCTCATCCCCTCCTCTCTCTCTATCTCTATCGCTCACTCTCCCTGACAGGGCCTTTTTCTCCCTCTGTGTCTCCCTCCATAGTCACAGTCATGACTAAAGAATTGCTGTGGTTGGAGGTCAGTGGCTCCATTCACTGGCAGTGCAGAGAGCTCATTGTGACCAGTGGTCTGATGTTTATCAAAGTGTTTGGTTCATTTAACCTGTTACCAAAGCCATTCTCACACAGACAGTCCCACTGATAGGCTCAATAGGATTGAGAATTGCACACACGCGCACACACACGCGCATTAGTTTATACACACACACACAAACACACACACACACACAAACACGCAAGCAAGCAAGCAAGCACACGCAAACACAGACATGTGCACATGCACACACACGCATACACACACACACACAACACACACACTGGCCAATGATAGGCTCATGACTCGCTCCACAGGCCAAGGCCTGGCTTGTTCACTGATCCATAAGATGACACTGACCCAGAGGTATAGACTGGTTAAGACACTCCTAGACTGCATATACACAGATACTGTAGATCCATGCACTAGTTCTATGACACACAGACACACACACACACACACACACACACACACACACACACACACACACACATTCACATTCAACCTCATAAGATACAATGATCCAATGACAGCCCAGAAGGTCAGGGCTTAATAAAGAAATGGATACATGACATGGTCTATTCATTTATACACAGTACTAAAACACAACCTATTACACCGCTGACCCTTAACGTACATCTGCAACAGATACCAATGGCATACTGCCAATGTCTTAGATATAACTGGCTTTCATGGATGCGTTGGAGCTTCATCTCAGTCTGTATACGCTCTAGTTTGATAGGCCAGTCTCAAGATCACGTTTAGTCATTTTCTATTTCAGTTGGCAGCTAACGGTTCGCCAACACTCATTTAAACGCTAGCTAACGGTTAGCAAACACTCATTTAAACGCTAGCTAACGGTTAGCCAACACTCATTTAAACGCTAGCTAACGGTTAGCCAACACTCATTTAAACACTAGCTAACGGTTAGCCAACACTACTTTAAACGCTAGCTAACGGTTAGCCAACACTACTTTAAACGCTAGCTAACGGTTAGCCAACACTCATTTAAACACTTTAAAAAGAATGGGGTGACCAAATTATATTAGAGGAAAATGTATTGATTAAAGTTTGTGTGACTGAATGGACTTCTGGTCTCAATCAGGATGTCTGTAATGAGTTTGTGGTCTGGTCAAGTGTAGGAGTGTCACCCCTCGCTCCCACCAAGACACTTTCATCCACAATATAACGGGGCATCTCATTTGCATGTTCATGCACACTGCCTTCAATTACGATCCATCACAGTGACTGCTCTTCGTCGTTGACTTTGATCATCTCTCTCTCTCTCTCTCTCTCTCTCTCTCTCTCTGTGTTAGATATTGGATGACTCACCCCATGTGCCTGAGTATTTTCCCTCCTTTATTTTCCTTTCTACTCCCTCCCTCCCTCCTCCATCCTTGGTTCCCTGCCTCCCCCCCCCTCCTCAATCCCTACCTCCCTTCTTTCCCTCCAGACAGGGTGACATTTAAAGAGGGACACCACCTCTCTCTGGGAGAGATCTGCTCTCTGCGACACACTGCTCCAGGGAGAGAGGGATGGAGGGAGAGAAATAAAAGGGGGGAAGCAGAGGAAGCACAGAGTAGAAAGAGAGGCTTTGGCCTGTTGAAGGGATGAAGGGGTGAAATACTTGCTTTGGTAATGCAAACATATGTTTCCCATGCCAATAAAGCCCCTTCAATTGAATTGAATTGAATAGGGAGGGAACAAAGAATTTGGAGAGAAAAGTTCTGAAAAGAAAAAGCAAGGAGGTAGTTGAAAATGGAAAGATAGGGATAGGGATAGGGAGGAAGTCTAGACGGATGAGGGGAGAATGACGTGTGGTCTGAGTTCAGTACAAGAGGCTATTTATCTTTTCCCTTTCACTTCTAAATGTCATTCTCTATCTATTGGTTTTCAACTCCTCAAATCAAACTGTATTGGTCACATACACATATTTATCAGATGTTATTGGTCACATACACATATATCAGATGTTATTGGTCACATACACATATTTATGAGATGTTATTGGTCACATACACATATTTATCAGATGTTATTGGTCACATACACATATTTATCAGATGTTATTGGTCACATACACATATTTATCAGATGTTATTGGTCACATACACATATATCAGATGTTATTGGTCACATACACATATTTATGAGATGTTATTGGTCACGTACACATATTTATCAGATGTTATTGGTCACGTACACATATTTATCAGATGTTATTGGTCACGTGCACATATTTATCAGATGTTATTGGTCACATACACATATTTATCAGATGTTATTGGTCACATACACATATTTATCAGATGTTATTGGTCACGTACACATATTTATCAGATGTTATTGGTCACATACACATATTTATCAGATGTTATTGGTCACGTGCACATATTTATCAGATGTTATTGGTCACATACACATATTTATCAGATGTTATTGGTCACATACACATATTTATCAGATGTTATTGGTCACGTACACATATTTATCAGATGTTATTGGTCACATACACATATTTATCAGATGTTATTGGTCACATACACATGTTTATCAGATGTTATTGGTCACATACACATATTTATCAGATGTTATTGGTCACGTACACATATTTATCAGATGTTATTGGTCACATACACATATTTATCAGATGTTATCGCGGGTGTAGAGAAATGCTTATGTTCCTATCCCCAACAGTGTTGTAATACCTGACAATACAAAACAATGCACACAAATCCCAACATTAAAAGAAAGGAACTAAGAAATGAGCAATGTCAGAGTCCGGAATATACATATAAACTCAGCAAAAAAAAGATAATTCGTAAAAATACAAATAACTTCACAGATCTTCATTGTAAAGGGTTTAAACACTGTTTCCAATGCTTGTTCAACGAATCATAAACAATTAATGAGCATGCACCTGTGGAACGGTTGTTAAGACATACAGACGGTAGGCAATTAAGACAATTAAGACATACAGACGAATCATAAACAATTAATGAGCATGCACCTGTGGAACGGTTAAGACATACAGACGGTAGGCAATTAAGACAATTAAGACATACAGACGTTAGGCAATTAAGGTCACAGTTATGAAAACTTATGACACTACAGAGGCCTTTCTGCTGACTTTGAAAAACACCAAAAGAAAGACACCCAGGGTCCCTGCTCATCTCCGTGAACATGCCTTAGGCATGCTGCAAGGAAGCATGAGGACTGCAGATGTGGCCTGAGCAATAAATTGCAATGTCCATACTGTGAGACGCCTAAGACAGCCCTACAGGGAGACAGGGCGGACAGCTGATCGTCCTCACAGTGGCAGACCATGTGTAACAACACCTGCACAGGATCGGTACATCCGAACATCACACCTGTGGGACAGGTACAGGATGACAACAACAACTGCCCGAGTTACACCAGGAACGCACAATCCCTCCATCAGTGCTCAGACTGTCCGCAACAGGCTGAGAGAGGCTGGACTGAGAGCTTGTAAGCCTGTTGTAAGGCAGGTCCTCACCAGACAGCACCGGCAACAACGTCGCCTATGGCACAAACCCACCATCCCTGGACCAGACAGGACTGGCAAAAAGTGCTCTTCACTGACGAGTCATGGTTTTGTCTCACCAGGGGTGATGGTCGGATTCGCGTTTATCGTCGAAGGAATGAGCGTTACACCGAGGCCTGTACTCTGGAGCGGGATCGATTTGGAGGTGGCGGGTCCGTCATGGTCTGGGGCAGTGTGTCACAGCATCATTGGACTGAGCTTGTTGTCATTGCAAGCAATTTCAATGCTGTGCGTTACAGGGAAGACATCCTCCTCCCTCATGTGGTACCCTTCCTGTAGGCTCATCCTGACATGACCCTCCAGCATGACAATGCCACCAGCCATACTGCTCATTCTGTGCGTGATTTCCTGCAAGATAGGAATGTCAGTGTCCTGCCATGGCCAGTGAAGAGCCCGGATCTCAATCCCATTGAGCATGTCTGGGACCTGTTGGATCGGAGGGTGAGGGCTAGGGCCATTCCCCCCAGAAATCTCCGGGAACTTGTAGGTGCCTTGGTGGAAGTGTGGGGTAACATCTCACAGCAAGAACTGGCAAATCTGGTGCCGTACATGAGGAGGAGATGCACTGCAGTACTTAATGCAGCTGGTGGCCACACCAGATACTGACTGTTACTTTTGATTTTGACCACCCCCCTTTGTTCAGGGATACATTATTCCATTTCTGTTAGTCACATGTCTGTGGAACTTGTTCAGTTTATGTCTCAGTTGTTGAATCTTGTTATGTTCATACAAATATTTACATGTTAAGTTTGCTGAAAATATACGCAGTTGACAGTGAGGACGTTTCTTTTTCTGCTGAGTTTATTTTTCTGGGATGGTGTGTGTAGACATTATGGACAGTATATGCATAGAAAAGGTGTGTACAGCAGTAGTTATATAGGATGGTGTGTATAGACATTATGGACAGTATATGAATAGAAAGGTGTGTACAGCAGTAGTTATATAGGATGGTGTGTATAGATATTATGGACTGTATATGCATTGAAAAGGTGTGTACAACAGTAGTTATATAGGATGGTGTGTGTAGACATTATGGACTGTATATGCATTGAAAAGGTGTGTACAACAGTAGTTATATAGGATGTTGTGTATAGACAGTAGTTATATAGGATGGTGTGTATAGACAGTAGTTAAATAGGATTTTGTGTATAGACATTATGGACAGTATATGAATAGAAAAGGTGTGTACAGCAGTAGTTATATAGGATGGTGTGTATAGACAGTAGTTATAGAGGATGGTGTGTGTAGACATTATGGACTGTATATGCATTGAAAAGGTGTGTACAACAGTAGTTATATAGGATGTTGTGTATAGACAGTAGTTATATAGGATGGTGTGTATAGACAGTAGTTAAATAGGATTTTGTGTATAGACATTATGGACAGTATATGAATAGAAAAGGTGTGTACAGCAGTAGTTATATAGGATGGTGTGTATAGACAGTAGTTATATAGGATGGTGTGTATAGACATTATGGACAGTATATACATTGAAAAGTTGTGTACAGCAGTAGTTATATAGGATGGTGTGTATAGACATTATGGACAGAATATGAATAGAAAAGGTGTGTACAGCAGTAGTTATATAGGATGGTGTGTATAGACAGTAGTTATAGAGGATGGTGTGTATAGACATTATGGACTTTATATGCATTGAAAAGGTGTGTACTACAGTAGTTATACAGGATGGTGTGTATAGACATTATGGACAGTATATGAATAGAAAAGGTTTGTACAGCAGTAGTTATATATGATGGTGTGTATAGACAGTGGTGGAAAAAGTACCCAATTGTCATACTTGAGTAAAAGTAAAGATACTTTAATAGAAAATGACTCAAGTAAATATACTTAAGTATCAAAAGTAAAAGTATAAACCATTTCAAATTCTTTATATTAATCAAACCAGACGACACAATTATTTATTTTCTACTGATAGCCAGGGGCACACTCCAACACTCACACATCATTTACAAAATAAGCATGTGTGTTTAGTGAGTCCGCCAGATCAGAGGCAGTAGGGATGACCAGGGATGTTCTCTTGATAAGTGTGTGAATTAGACCATATTCCTGTTCTCCTAAGCATTCAAAATGTAATGAATATTTTTGGGTGTCAGGATAAATGTATGGAGTGAAAAGTACATTATTTTCTTCAGGAATGTAGTGAAGTAAAAGTAAAAGTTGTCAAATATATGCATTGTAAAGTAAAGTGCAGATACAAAAAAAAACAACTTGATAAGTAGTACTTTCAAGTATTTTTACCTAAGCACATTATGGACAGTATATGAATAGAGCAGTAGACCTCGACTAGAATACAGTATATACATATGAACCTTTAACCTTCTTCCTGGTCAGGTGATCTGCTGTTTGGACTGTAGCCTTTGGGCCTGCTTGAGATAAGTACCAGTCATGTATTTCCTCAAATCAATTTATATTGATAACTATTATGTTTGTGTCTTTCAGAAACAGAAACGGAGACCTCGTATTTTGTCATCGGAGCCATCCTTTATCGAACCTTAGGAGTCATCCTTCCTGCCCCCAAGTAAGTATGTTTCCTATTCCATTAAAAAGTGTTTGCAATTAATTTAGCTTATCTCTCTCTCATCCATCATTCTTCATCTCTAAAGCCTTAAACCTTGCCATCGCAGATTATCCCACTACCGCTAGCACTTCCTGGAATTCCCCACTCCTGCTAATCCCATTATATGGGAACTACCGGAGAAGTGGGAAGAGTTTATCATTCAGGAGGGCTTAACTGTCCCGGTCAGACTGATCCTTCCTAACGCTATGGTGACAAACAGATGGTAGTGCTTTGGTGTCAGGTCTTCCATGTCATGGTTATTAGGATTAGATATGGAATTATACACTTTAATCACTAAAGATGTGTGACAGAAATCAACCCTGAGAAATGACCGGAGATCCATTGCCTTTTTATTTCTACCTTCCTTCTCTATTGGTAATCTTCTCCCTCGATGTGATGTTATTCTGCTCAGATATTCCTTTCTTCATTCCTTGCTCCCTTTCTCCATTTTTTTTGTTACATTTTTTTATTTTTTATTTAACCTTCAATAAATTAGGCAAGTCAGTTAAGAATAAATTCTTATTTACAATGACGGCCAACACCGGCCAAACCCGGATGATGCTTGGCCAGTTTGGCACCGCCCTACGGGACTCCCAGTTGTGATACAGGAGTGTAAACGTTACACTGTCTCCTTCCTCTACCTCCCTCCCCTCTCTTTCCACATATGTTTATTTCTTAATGGTCCTGTCCCTATTACTCAGGTCAGGTGATATTACTCAGGTCAGGTGATATTACTCAGGTCTGGTGATATTACTCAGGGCAGGTGATATTACTCAGGGCTGGTGATATTACTCAGGTCTGGTGATATTACTCAGGTCAGGTGATATTACTCAGGGCTGGTGATATTACTCAGGTCAGGTGATATTACTCAGGGCTGGTGATATTACTCAGGTCTGGTGATATTACTCAGGTCTGGTGATATTACTCAGGTCAGGTGATATTACTCAGGGCTGGTGATATTACTCAGGTCAGGTGATATTACTCAGGTCAGGTGATATTACTCAGGTCTGGTGATATTACTCAGGGCTGGTGATATTACTCAGGTCTGGTGATATTACTCAGGTCAGGTGATATTACTCAGGTCAGGTGATATTACTCAGGTCTGGTGATATTACTCAGGTCAGGTGATATTACTCAGGTCAGGTGATATTACTCAGGTCTGGTGATATTACTCAGGGCTGGTGATATTACTCAGGTCTGGTGGTATTACTCAGGTCGGGTACTAGTTATTCCCTATATAGTGAACTACTTTCGACCAGGGCCCATAGTTTATCCCTATACTACCTTTGACCAGGGCCCAGAGTTATTCCCTATATAGTGAACTACTTTTGACCAGGGCCCAGAGTTATTCCCTATATAGTGAACTACTTTTAACCAGGGCCCAATAGGGTTCCATTTGGGATGGAGACCCATGGTAGTGGAGTGCTCCTCTTGTCTGGTGTCTGTTGAATGCTAATATGTTGAGGACTGTTTATTTGTTTAGGGTCTTGACTCTTGGTTGCATTGGGTTTCTGTGTCTCATCAAAATGGTCTTGTATTTTTGGGATTTTTAACCAGATTAATTCTCTCTCCCTTTTTCGCTCCTTTATTCTTCCTTTTTCTTTCTCTCGCTTTTTCTTTCTCTTTCTTCCCCCCCTCTCTGTCTCGCTCTCTTTCTGTCTTTCTCTATCTCTCTCTCTGTCTTTCTATCTCTTCTCTCTCTCTCTCTCTCTCGCTCTCTCTTCCCTCTCTCTCTCGCTGTCTTTCTCTCATCTCCTCTCACGCTCTCTCTCTCTCTCTCTCTCTCTCTCTCTCTGTCTCTCTCTCTCTCTCTCTCTCTCTCTCTCTCTCTCTGTCTCTTTCTCTCCTCTCTTCACTCTCTTCTCTCTCTCTCTTTTCTTCTCTCTCTGTCTTTTCTCTCTCTCCTCTCTCTCAATTTCAATTTAAGGGCTTTTTTTGGCATGGAAAACATATGTTTTCATTGCCAAAGCAAGTGAAATAGATAATAAACAAAATTGAAATAAATGTGAAAATAACTTCCAAAAGAAAAAAAACATTTCAAATGTCATATTATGTCTATTTACAATGTTGTAACGATGTGCTCTTTCTGTTACTCTCTCGCTCTCTCTCTCTCTCTCTCTCTCTCTCTCTCTCTCTCTCTCTCTATCTCTTCTCTCTCTCTCTCTCTCTCTCTCTCTCTCTCTGTCTCTCTGTCTTCTCTCTCTCTCTCTATATATATATCTCTCTTTAGATCCCCTGCTGTGATCAACTCTAAGATTCTGACGGTGACAGTCCGACCAGAACCCAAACCCAGTGAACCCATGGTGGTGGTGGAGCTGTCCCCACTGCTCAATGTGAGTATAACATGGAATAGCCTGATAATGATTTGTCATAGCCTGATAATGATGTGTCATAGCCTGATAATGATGTGGCATAGCCTGATAATGATGTGTTGACCTTACAGCTCAGTGGACCACTGTAGACTGTTGGTTGACCTTACAGCTCAGTGGACCACTGTAGACTGTTGGTTGACCTTACAGCTCAGTACACCACTGTAGACTGCTTGGTGATCTGGTGGTCTGCAGCTGTTGGGGGGGATGACCTTGGCCACGGGGCAGCAGGTAGCCTAGTGGTTAGAGTGTTGGACTAGTAACCGAAAGGTTGCAAGACCGAATCCCCGAGCTGACAAGGTAAAGATCTGTCGTTCTGCCCCTGAACAAGGCAGTTAACCCACTGTTCCCCGGTAGGCTGTCATTGTTAATGAGAATTTGTTCTTAACTGACTTACCTAGTTTAATAAAATAAAATAACTTTTTTAAGGTATGTGTGTGTTCTTGCTTGTGTGTGTGTGTGTGTGTGTGTGTGTGTGTGTGTGTGTGTGTGTGTGTGTGTGTGTGTTCTTGCTTGTGTGTGTGTGTGTGTGTGTGTGTGTGTGTGTGTGTGTGTGTGTGTGTGCATATGTGAGTCATGCCCTGCAGCTGTTGGTGGGTAGTGACCTTGGCCGGAAGCCAACGCCCAGATGCTGAAGTAGCGCCATGGCGACAGATGTTGGCGGAGGGGGGAGGCAGAGGGGAGGGGAGGAGGGGTGTGTTGGTGTTCCTGTACTGAACATTGTTCTTACCGTGAAGACATCTTTTCCCAACTGTCAATACACCTTCCCAATGACGGCCAGTGAGTGTGTGTGTGTGTGTGTGTGTGTGTGTGTGTGTGTGTGTGTGTGTGTGTGTGTGTGTGTGTGTGTGTGTGTGTGTGTGTGTGAATATAAAGATGTAGGTTTATGAATACAACATATAAAGACTATATCATTTACATTTACGTCATTTAGCAGACGCTCTTATCCAGAGCGACTTACAAATTGGTGCATTCACCTTATGATATCCAGTGGAACAACCACTTTACAATAGTACATCTATATCTTTATTTTTTATTCTTTTTTTTATTAAATTTTTTTATATATATATATATATCCACAGATGTTAGTATTTAGTCTTCTGGAAGGTAGCCTATTGATGGAGCAGAAAGCATCATTATATGATGTCTGTGCTAAAGACAGAGGCAGACAGCGTGGGAGTACCCTTTTGTCAGTCACAATGGAACTAGCGTTAGCATGCAGCTAGCCTGTCTGACTGGTGATTGATGGCTGAATGCTAGCAGACGCCGCTACGCCACGTAGCATCGGCAGCTAATGCGCTCTGAGGGACTTGTGATGTAGATGATACCGTTGTGTGAGTGAGCTGAAACGTAGAGCTGTCATCCAATGCAAACAATGGTTCACAGCGTGATGATGCATCACTCCTTCTTCTGTCGTTGTGGAAATCACCTTTCTGACAAGAAGGGGACAGGTGGAAGTGGGGGTCCCACCGCAATGTGCACTATACAGTCAGGACAGATGGACTATACTATGACCTTGACCAGGGAGGGAGCAATAGAGAGGGAGTGAGGGAATGAGAGAGAAAGGAAGGAAGGTAGAAACTTAGGAGGCATCTCAATCCAGGCTGCATCACATCCGTCCGTGATTGGGAGTCCCATCGGGCGGCACACAATTGGCCCAGCGTCGTCCGGGTCAGGGGAGGGTTTGGCCGGTGTAGGCCATCATTGTAAATACGAATTTATTCTTAACTGACTTGCCTAGTTATATAAAGGTTTAAAATAATAATAATAATAATAATAATAAAAGTAGCCTCAACTCTTCTTTCCGCTCCAATAAAAGGAGGAGATTTGAACGACCAAGAGGCGTAACAGCTCTACAGTTTGGTTAGAGTCCTGTACAGCCATTATAAACAGCAGGGCAACATTCTGGGGCCCATACGGCTCTGGTCAAAAGGAATGGACTAAATGGCTCTCTGTTTAGTACACTATATAGGGTGTCACTTGGGACATATGCCTGGGCAACATCCTCAGTCCCCATACACAACAAAATGAGGGTTCTTTGAGAAGGGAGGAAGCATAATGACTCAGTTTAACATTTGATCTCTTCAAGGGTTCTTTGAGAAGGGAGGAAGCATAATGACTCAGTTTAACCTTTGATCTCTTCAAGGATTCTTTGAGAAGGGAGGAAGCATAATGACTCAGTTTAACCTTTGATCTCTTCAAGGGTTCTTTGCTCTTTTAGTGATAATTAAAATGTAGAGGAGGCGGCTCATTGGAGCATTTTGGGGCGTGGTTTGCTAACAGCTCTTTTTGTGCAACTGTGAGTGGGAGTCCTGTGTGGCTCAGTTGGTAGAGCATGCCAGGATTGTGGGTTTGTGTCCCACGTTTGATTCCCATGTGGGACCTGTACGAAAAGGTACAAGTCGCTCTGGATAAGAACGTCTGCTAAATGACCAAAAAATATATTAAAAAATGAAAGGTCATTGCAGTTTATCTAATGTGTTGTGTTATGCAATTCCATATTCTACAGTATTTGACTATGGCATGCGATGGTGTGTTGTGAAATGCCAACGTATGGCCTTGTGTAAATGGAGAACGGTTGACTGAATCAGTCAGTGGTTCTCACTTCTCTCCTCAGGGATCCCCAGTTGTAGCTCATTTGATTCAACTTGTCAATTAACACAATAATAACACCTATGGAATTTTAACAGTATAATATGGCTGACCAGAGTAAATAGAATATAAAACCCTGTATGGTTCTTTAAAAGGATCAACAAAGAACCTTTAAGATTGAGACAGGTTCTTTATAGAACCGTTCTCCATAAAGGTTCTATAAAGAACCACAAAAAAGGTGCTATATAGCCCCAAAAATGTTACTTTTTTTACCACAGTGGAATCCTATTGTAGTGCCATATATAACCTTTTTAATGGTTACAAGCCAAAGAACCTCTATCTCCTGTAGAAGTATTTTCTTTAAACAAGGGAAGAGTGAGTAGTGTGCAGGGGACCAGTGTAATAATGTCCTCCACCACCAGAGGGAGACTCCCCTTCATTAACAGATGGGCCTCAAAGGGAAGCTTGAATTATGCATGGTCACAATATAAGGACTGATAGATGTAGAGAGGCACCCTTCCTCCGCTACCTCCCCAGAGATGGCTTCTAATCTATGGGTAGCTGAAACGGAAATGGCTATGATTTCCTTTTCTTCGCTGGAGGACAAGGAAATGATGTATTTAGATGCTAAAAGTGTGGTCTTCTCTGTATCTGAGCGCACTAAAGTGAATAGGTTTATTCGTACACTGCAACCAACCATCTTTTCTCTGATAGGATTGGCTCTCCTGATTGTCTGAATTAAGTCAATGATTAGTTTAATGGTAGTGGTAATGCTTGGCTGGAATAGAGAGCTACCTTATCAGGTCATAGACTGGACTAGACTGGACACTCCTAAAATCCAAATAACTGTTGGTTGATTCGTCCTCAGTAGAATTAAACACATTGAGACATATAGAGTGAATGGAACAAGTCCAGATGATTCAATTAGACCAGAGGAATCTATTCACTTATCATGCCGATCACTGGTGGGGTGAGCGTGGATGAGTCAATTGGAGTGAATCGATTCACTGATCGATTCCCTGATTGAGTCGTGGAGAATCATCCTCAGTAATGCTATATGAACCACTAAGCTTTGATTAGCCAATCAAAGGCTGTTTTACTCCGTGGAATTGGCTTTGTCTCAAGTGAATCGATGGATTAGGAGTGAGTCTGCAGAATGGGCTGCTTGTCTAGACTTTGAGTAGAGCTGTTTGTGTTTAGATTTAGAGACTGTCCGGATCTCTCTCTCTCTCTCTCTCTCTCTCTCTCTCTCTCTCTCTCTCTCTATCTCAATCAATCAATCAAATGCATTTATTCAGCTATTTTTACATCAGCCGATGTCACAAAGTGCTTTACAGAAACCCAGCCTAAAACCCCAAACAGCAAGCAATGCAGATGTAGAAGCACTGTGGCTAGGAAAAACTCCCTAGAAAGGCCAGAACCTAGGAAGAAACCTAGAGAGAGAACAGTCTGAGAGAGAACAGGCTGAGGGGTGGCCAGTCCTCTTCTTGCTGTGCTGGGTGGAGATTATAACAGTACATGGCCAAGATGTTCAAACGTTCCATAGATGACCAGTATGGTCAAATAATAATAATCACAGTGGTTGTAGAGGGTGCAACAGGTCAGCACATCAGGAGTAAATGTCAGTTTGCTTTTCATATATCTCTCTCTCCCCCCTCTCCCCCTCTCTCTCTCCCCCCTCTCTCTCTCTCTCTCTCTCTCTCGATCTCTCTGTCCCCCTCTCTCTCCTCTCTCTCGATCTCTCTGTCCCCCTCTCTCTCCTCTCTGTCGATCTCTCTGTCCGCATCGCTCCTCTCTCTCTCTCCCCTCTCTCTCTCCCCCCTCTCTCTCTCTCTCTCTCCACCCTCTCTCTCTCTATTTCTCTCTCTCCCCCCTCTCTCTTTCTCGCTTTATATCTCCTCGTTGACACACAATCTCTGTCCCCTCCAGCAGTAGCTGTTTCACTGTCTGTCCTCCGGCAAATACATGTTCTCCCTCCCTTTGTCTTGTACTTTCTCTTCCTTTGTCTGTCTGTTTACCTCTTCTTCCATCCTCCACACACCTTCACTTGTTTTCCTCAGGCAGTGAACAGTTTCTCACTTCCGTTTTCCAGCTCCCCCTCTCCTCTGGTAGTAACAGTTCATATTTTCTTGTCGTTTTTTGTCTCTTCCAGGGCACATCAGATCCTCAGTGTGTTGTCTGGGACTATGGGAACCTGTAAGTCACTTTTATTATCTACACACAGACACACACGCCTGCGTGCACGGATGCACTCACACACACTTACGCACGCGCACACATACACGCAAACTCTCAAATACATATTCAATCTGCGTGCTCTTTGCTTTTGGTTAGCCGCCCTGTTGGATGATTGTGTGTGTGTGTGTGTGTGTGTGTGTGGGGGGGGTTAATCTAATAGCTCTGTTTTCTTCCATTCATAAATACAGTGAAAACAGTTTCCAGCCACAGTTTTAATTGCATAATTAAATGAGTCAATGAGAATAAACACAGGATTGTCTCTATGCTCAACTGCTCAAAGGCAACTTTCATCACATTTTTTATTTGGTTTCTTTTTTATTTAAATTGGTCTTAAATTGTGCTGTGATGCCACTCTTGGGAGAATTTGAATTGAATATTTCGATGATATAAAATAGAAAATGTTGGACGTGTAATATATAAAGTTAAATTAAAACTACAAAGCCTTTGGTGAGCAGTGGAAATAATTTCCTTTTGAAGAATAATGTACACAATCAATTAATCAACAGCTGACCTAACAGGCGGAATCTGTAGTCACACATACCCTACATATTACTTATCGATTGGTCATCAAATCAAGTCAAATGTATTTATAAAGCCCTTCTTACATCAGCTGATATATCAAAGTGCTGTACAGAAACCCAGCCTTAAACCCCAAACACCAAGCAATGCAGGTGTAGAAGCACGGTGGCTAGGAAAAACTCCCTAGAAAGGCCAGAACCTAGGAAGAAACCTAGAGAGGAACCAGGCTATGAGGGGTGGCCAGTCCTCTTCTGGCTGTGCCGGGTGGAGATTATAACAGTACATGGCCAAGATGTTTAAAAGTTCATAGGTGACAAGCAGGGTCAAATAAAAATAATCACAGTGGATGTCGAGGGTGCAACAGGTCAGCACCTCAGGAGTAAATGTCAGTTTGCTTTTCATAGCCGATCATTCAGAGTATCTGTACCGCTCCTGCTGTATCTAGAGAGTTGAAAACAGCAGGTCTGGGACAGGTAGCACGTCCGGTGAACAGGTCAGGATTACATAGCCGCAGGCAGAACAGTTGAAACTGGAGCAGCAGCACGACCAGCTGGACTGGGGACAGCAGGGAGTCATCAGGCCAGATAGTCCTGAGGCATGGTCCTAGGGCTCAGGTCCTCCGAGAGAGAGAAAGAAAGAAAGAAAGAAAGAAAGAAAGAAAAAAGAAAGAGAGTTATAGAGAGCATACTTAAATTCACACAGGACACCGGATAAGACAGGAGAAATACTCTAGATATAACAGACTGGCCCTAGCCCCCCGACACAAACTACTGCAGCATAAATACTGTAGGCTGAGACAGGAGTGGTCATGAGACACTGTGGCCCCATCTGACGATACCCCCGGACAGGGCCAAACAGGCAGGATATAACCCCACCCACTTTGCCAAAGCACAGCCCCCACACCACTAGAGGGATATCTTCAACCACCAACTTACCATCCTGAGACAAGGCAGAGTATACCCCACAAAGATCTCGGCCACGGCACAACCCAAGGGGGGTTCCAACCCAGACAGGAAGATCACGTCAATGACTCAACCCACTCAAGTGACGCACCCCTCCCAGGGACGGCATGGAAGAGCACCAGTAAGCCAGTGACTCAGCCCCTGTAACAGGGTTAGAGGCAGAGAATCCCAGTGGAGAGAGGGGAACCGGCCAGGCAGAGACAGCAAGGGCGGTTCATTGCTTCAGTGCCTTTCCGTTCACCTTCACACTCCTGGGCCAAACTATACTCAATCATAGGACCTACTGAAGAGATGAGTCTTCAATAAAGACTTAACCTGTCTGGGCTAGGGGGCAGTATTTTCACGGCCGGATGAGAAACGTACCCAATTTAACTTCTATGGGCTAGGTGGGATGTTTGCGTCCCACCCTAGTCAACAGCCAGTGGAATCGTGTGGCGCGAAATACAAATATACCTCAAAAATGCTATAACTTCAATTTCTCAAACATATGACTATTTTACACTATTTTAAAGACAAGACTCTCGTTAATCTAACCACATTGTCCGATTTCAAAAAGGCTTTACAGCGAAAGCAAAACATTAGATTATGTCAGGAGAGTACCCTGCCAAAAATAATCACACAGCCATTTTCAAAGCAAGCATATATGTCACAAAAACCAAATCCACAGCTGAATGCAGCACTAACCTTTGATGATCTTCATCAGATGACACTCCTAGGACATTATGTTATACAATACATGCATGTTTTGTTCAATCAAGTTCATATTTATATCAAAAACTAGCTTTTCACATTAGCATGTGATGTTCAGAACTAGCATACCCACCGAAAACTTCCGGTGAATGTACTAAATTACTCATGATAAACGTTGACAAAATACATAACAATTATTTTAAGAATTATAGATACAGAACTCCTTTATGCAAACGCTATGTCAGATTTTAAAATAGCTTTTCGGCAAAAGCACATTTTGCAATATTCTGAGTACATAGCTTGGCCATCACAGGCTAGCTAATTTGACACCCACCAAGTTTGGGGCTCACTAAACTCAGAATTACTATTAGAAAAATGGTATTACCTTTGCTGTTCTTCGTCAGAATGCACTCCCAGGACTTCTACTTTAACAACAAATGTTGTTTTTGTTCCAAATAATCCATAGTTATGTCCAAATACCTCTGTTCTGTTCGTGCGTTCAGGTCACTATCCGAAGGGTAACGCGCGAGCGCATTTCGTGACAAAAAATGTCAAAATATTCCATTACCCTACTTAGAAGCATGTCAAACGCTGTTTAAAATCAATTTTTATGCTATTTTTCTCATAAAATAGCGATAATATTCCAACCGGGCGACGTTGTATTCATTCAAAGGCTGAAAGAAAAAAAATGGAGAAGTCTTGTGAACGCGCATCTCAGTCTCACTGTCCCCAGGCTGACCACTTACAAACTCTGCTGCTGTACTTTGCCCAGAGACAGCAGACACCCCATTCCACTTTCTGGCGGCTTTAGAGAGCCAATGGAAGCCTTAGAAAGTGTCACGTTACAGCACAGATGCTGTATTTTCGATAGAGATGCAACAGAAGGACAACAAATTGTCAGACAGGGCACTTCCTGTATGGAATCTTCTCAGGTTTTGGCCTGCCATATGAGTTCTGTTATACTCATAGACACCATTCAAACAGTTTTAGAAACTTTAGAGTGTTTTCTATCCAAATCTACTAATTATATGTATATTCCCGTTTCTGGGCAAGAGTAGTAACGCCATTAAAAGGTCATTTACCACCTTCACAAGTGCAGTCTCAATGCTATGATGGGGTCTAAAACCAGACTGAAACGTTTTGTATACATTGTTTATTTTCAGGAAGGCAGTGAGCTTTTTCAAAAAAATGTTTTTGCCTGTCTTACATCAGATTTGAATCTCATTGGTCAGTGTTCACCTGAGCTCTGCTCTCATTGGTCAGTGGAAGTCTTAGCTGTGCTCTCATTAGTCAGTATTCACCTGAGCTGGGCTCTCATTGGTCAGTGGTCACCTGATCTGTGCTCTCATTGGTCAGTGGTCACCTGAGCTGTGCATCCAGATCCACTTTCCCATTTCATAGTATGTCAATCACAGACAGTGGTTGGCATGGTTGGCATGATAACAAGGCCCCTTTATACTGTAAGCAGAAGGGATATTGCCGTTCATCAAAGTGGTGGCTTCCATCTTGGAAAGAATCAGGTCTGCAAAGAAAATTAACCAGCATCCAGATTAGCATTCCCCATCGTTAACATAGGAGCCAGCCAGTCACATTAATTTCCCCATTGTTAACTTGTCAGGGCTACGTGGGACGCTACCGTCCCACCTGCGGGACACACTAGTCAACAGCCAGTGAAATAGCATGGCGCGAAATACAAAACAGCAAAAATCTCATAATTTCATTTACTCAAACGATCAACTATTTTACACCATTTTAAAGATAAGATTCTCCACATTGTCCAATTTCAAAAAGGCTTTACGGCGAAAGCATAACATTTGATTGTGTTAGGACATAAACTTCACAAGAAAAACCACACAGACATTTTCCAAGCATGGACATACAACACAAAAACCAAAAGTACAGCTAAAATATTCACTAACCTTTGATGATCTTCATCAGATGGCACTCATAGGACTTCATGTTATACAATACATGTATGTTTTGCTCGATAAAGTTCATATTTATATCCAAAAACAGCATTTTACATTGGCGCGTGATGTTCAGAAAATGTATTCCAACCAAAACTTCCTGTGAATATGCACATCAATTTACAAAAATACTCATCATAAACGTTGTCACGGTTGTCTTCGTCCTCTGACGATATAACGAAATCGTCATCGGAAAATGTGGACCAATACGCAGCAGGTTCGTGAATGCTCATCTTGATTTTTATTCACTACAAAAAATGAACATACAAAAAATAACAAAATACGAACAACTAACAGTCTGTCAAAGCATAGTGCTTACACAGAACAATCACCCACAAAACACAAACACAAACACACCCTCATTTATGAGACTCTCAATCAAAGGCAGATAGAAAACACCTGCCTTCAACTGAGAGTCCCAACACCAATTCACCAGACATAGAAACAGACATACTAGACTCCACATAGAAATACCTAAACAAACCAACACCCGGAATTACTAAAACAAACACCCTTAAACCAAACACACCACCCTGAACCACATAAAACAAATACCCTCTGTCACGCCCTGACCAAACTACAAACAATTAACCTTATATACTGGCCAGGACGTGACAGTACCCCCCCCTTAAAGGTGCTACCCCAGAAGCACCTTAAAAACAAAAAAAAATACCCCCAAACAATACATAAAAGAAAAATTCCCCCTTACTAAAGGGAGGGAAGGGAGGGTGGCTGCCGTCAACGACGGCACTGTGCTACACCCCCCCCCTCCCCAACCCACCTATCTTGGAGGCGGCTCAGGTTCTGGCCGTTCCAGGCAGTCTGGGCAGTCTGGCGGTTCGGGGCAGTCTGGGCAGTCTGTCAGCTCGGGGCGGTCTGGGCAGTCTATCAGCTCGGGGCGGTCAGGGCAGTCTGTCAGCTCGGGGCGGTCAGGGCAGTCTGTCAGCTCCGGCAGGTCAGGGCAGTCTGTCAGCTCCGGCAGGTCAGGGCAGTCTGTCAGCTCCGGCAGGTCAGGGCAGTCTGTCAGCTCCGGCAGTTCAGGGCAGTCTGTCAGCTCCGGCAGTTCAGGGCAGTCTGTCAGCTCCGGCAGTTCAGGGCAGTCTGGCCACTCCGGCAGTTCAGGGCAGTCTGGCCACTCCGGCAGTTCAGGGCAGTCTGGCCACTCCGGCAGTTCAGGGCAGTCTGGCCACTCCGGCAGTCTGGCCACTCCGGCAGTTCAGCGCAGTCTGGCCACTCCGGCAGTTCAGCGCAGTCTGGCCACTCCGGCAGTTCAGCGCAGTCTGGCCACTCCGGCAGTTCAGCGCAGTCTGGCCACTCCGGCAGTTCAGCGCAGTCTGGCCACTCCGGCAGTTCAGCGCAGTCTGACCACTCCGGCGACTGTTGACTGACGGGCAGCTCCGGCGACTGTTGACTGACGGGCAGCTCCGACGACTGTTGACTGACGGGCAGCTCCGACGACTGTTGACTGACGGGCAGCTCCGACGACTGTTGACTGACGGGCAGCTCCGACGACTGTTGACTGACGGGCAGCTCCGACGACTGTTGACTGACGGGCAGCTCCGACGACTGTTGACTGGCGGGCAGCTCCGACGACTGTTGACTGGCGGGCAGCTCCGACGACTGTTGACTGGCGGGCAGCTCCGACGACTGTTGACTGGCGAGGCTGGGTTTACGCACTTGCCGTTTAGTGCGGGGAGCGGGAACAGGACGAGTCGGACTGGGTGGACGCACTTCCGGGTCCGCACGAGAGACAGGAGCTGGAAACCCAGGGCTATGGAGGCGCACAGCCGGTCTAGATCTTACCTCCTGCACAACCCGCCTTGGCTCGATGGAACTAGTAGCCCTGCACGAGCGGAGTGCTCGTACAGGGCAGACTGGGCTGTGCAGGGGCTTGATGGTAGCCGTGCGTAGAGCGGGAGTTGGGTAGCCTGGTCCTCGGAGGCGTACCGGCGACCAGATGCGCTGCGCAGGCATCCTCCTACCAGGCTGGATGCCCGCTCTAGCACGGCACCTGCGAGGGGCTGGAATAACTCGCACCGGACTGTGCGTGCGTATGGGTGAGATATTGCGCTTCTCAGTGAAACATGGCGCTCTCCACCCCATACGCTCCTCCATATATCCACGGGTAGCTGGCTTCCGGCTCTTCTTACGCCTAGCCAAACTACCCGTGTGCCCCCCCCCAAAATTTTCTTGGGGGTGCCTCTCGTGCATCTCCTTCAGCGCGTCCACTCTGGCCTCGTACCACCGCCTCTCTGCCTTGGCTGCTTCTATTTCCCACTGCGGGCGGCGATACTCCCCAGCCTGATGCCAAGGTCCGGCCCCGTTCAGAACTTCCTCCCAAGTCCACTTCTCCCGCCAGTCCAACTCGAACGCCGTCTGCTCCTTCCTCTGCTGCTTGGTCCTTTTGAGGTGGGTGATTCTGTCACGGTTGTCTTCGTCCTCTGACGATATAACGAAATCGTCATCGGAAAATGTGGACCAATACGCAGCAGGTTCGTGAATGCTCATCTTGATTTTTATTCACTACAAAAAATGAACATACAAAAAATAACAAAATACGAACAACTAACAGTCTGTCAAAGCATAGTGCTTACACAGAACAATCACCCACAAAACACAAACACAAACACACCCTCATTTATGAGACTCTCAATCAAAGGCAGATAGAAAACACCTGCCTTCAACTGAGAGTCCCAACACCAATTCACCAGACATAGAAACAGACATACTAGACTCCACATAGAAATACCTAAACAAACCAACACCCGGAATTACTAAAACAAACACCCTTAAACCAAACACACCACCCTGAACCACATAAAACAAATACCCTCTGTCACGCCCTGACCAAACTACAAACAATTAACCTTATATACTGGCCAGGACGTGACAAACGTTGATAAAATGTACAACAGTTATTGAAAGAATTATGGATACACTACTCCTTGACGCAACCGCTTTGTCAGATTTCAAAATAACATTGTTCAATATTCTGAGTACATAGCTCAGCCATCGAAGCAAGCTATACAGCTACCCGCCAAGTTCTGGCATCAACAAAACTCTGAATTAGTATTATAAATATTCTCTTACCTTTGCTGATCTTCGTCAGAATGCACTCCGAGGACTCCTACTTCCACAAGAAATGTTAGTTTTGTTCAAAATACTCCATATTTATGTCCAAATACCTCCAAAAATACCGTTTTGTTTGTGCATTCAGATCACTATCCAAAGGCAAAACGCGCGAGCGCAGTACCAGAGACGAAAAGTCAAATAGTTCCATTACCGTTCATAGAAACATGTCAAACGTTGTTTACAATCAATCCTTATGGTATTTTTAACATAAAATGTCGATAATATTCCAACCGGACAATAGCGTATTCATTCAAGAGAAAAAGAAGGAGGGGCGCGCTGTCGGGCTCACGCATCACCAAATCCTTTGTCCTCAGGCAGTCCACTCATTGACTGAGCTACTATTCTCTGCCCAGTAACAGGAGAATAATGTAAAAACTTTCTGAAGGCTGTTGACAGGCAATGGAAGCCTTAGGAAGTGCAACGTGACCCCACAGACACTGTAGTTCAATAGGGATTCAAAAGAAGAACTACAATTCTCAGATTTCCACACTTCCTGGTTGGATTTTTCTCAGGTTTTTGCCTGCCATATGAGTTCTGTTATACTACAGTGTGTTTTCTATCCAAATCTACTAATAATATGCAAATATTTGACTCTGGGCCCGAGTATTAGGCAGTTTACTCTGGACACCCTTTTCATACGAAAATGAAAATACTGCCCCCTATACCCCAAAAGGTTAACATAGGAGCCAACCAGTCACATTAACTTCCCCATCGTTAACATAGGAGCCAGCCAGTCACATTAACTTCCCCATCATTAGCATAGGAGCCAGCCAATCACATTAATTTCCCCATCATTAACATAGGAGCCAGCCAATCACATTAACTTCCCCATCATTAACATAGGAGCCAGCCAATCACATTAATTTCCCCATCATCAACATAGGAGCCAGCCAATCACATTAACTTCCCCATCGTTAACATAGGATCCAAACAGTCACATTAACTTCCCCATCGTTAACATAGGAGCCAAACAGTCTGATTACCAAGCAGGGAGGTACAGAGATCACTGTCACACAGCAATACAACCAAACACCCAGGATTATTGTGTGTGTGTGTGTGTGTGTGTGTGTGTGTGTGTGTGTGTGTGTACGTGCATGCTCCTCTGGTAGGGACTCAGGGAAGATGAGCACAGTAAGGCTTTTATCTCTAACCCAGGGAGAATTGTGTGTGTGTGTACATGTCCCAGTGTGTGTGTATAACCCAGGGAGACAGGGAGACTGATGGGTACCTGAGAAAGGATCCTACAGAGATATAACAACATACTGCAGTACAAAAAGTTTGTTTACAGAAGTATTTCACCTTTCCCAACCCCCTTGTCACTAGAACAAGACAAACCTCCAGGCCTTCAGGAGGAGAGAAACAGACAGAACAGACAGAAAGACAGGACAGTAGTGGAGGAGAAACACAGAGCATCAGAGAGGACAGTAGTGGAGGAGAAACAGAACATCAGAGAGGACAGTAGTGGAGGAGAAACACAGAACATCAGAGAGGACAGTAGTGGAGGAGAAACACAGAGCATCAGAGAGGACAGTAGTGGAGGAGAAACACAGAGCATCAGAGAGGACAGTAGTGGAGGAGAAACACAGAGCATCAGAGAGGACAGTAGTGGAGGAGAAACAGAACATCAGAGAGGACAGTAGTGGAGGAGAAGCACAGAGCATCAGAGAGGACAGTAGTGGAGGAGAAACACAGAGCATCAGAGAGGACAGTAGTGGAGGAGAAACAGAACATCAGAGAGGACAGTAGTGGAGGAGAAACACAGAACATCAGAGAGGACAGTAGTGGAGGAGAAACACAGAGCATCAGAGAGGACAGTAGTGGAGGAGAAACAGAACATCAGAGAGGACAGTAGTGGAGGAGAAACACAGAACATCAGAGAGGACAGTAGTGGAGGAGAAACACAGAGCATCAGAGAGGACAGTAGTGGAGGAGAAAGAACATCAGAGAGGACAGTAGTGGAGGAGAAACACAGAACATCCGAGAAGACAGTAGTGGAGGAGGAACACAGAACATCAGAGAGGACAGTAGTGGAGGAGAAACACAGAACATCAGAGAGGACAGTAGTGGAGGAGAAACACAGAACATCAGAGAGGACAGTAGTGGAGGAGAAACACAGAGCATCAGAGAGGACAGTAGTGGAGGAGAAACAGAACATCAGAGAGGACAGTAGTGGAGGAGAAACACAGAGCATCAGAGAGGACAGTAGTGGAGGAGAAACACAGAGCATCAGAGAGGACAGTAGTGGAGGAGAAACAGAACATCAGAGAGGACAGTAGTGCAGGAGAAACAGAACATCAGAGAGGACAGTAGTGGAGGAGAAACAGAGCATCAGAGAGGACAGTAGTGGGGGAGAAACACAGAGCATCAGAGAGGACAGTAGTGGAGGAGAAACACAGAGCATCAGAGAGGACAGTAGTGGAGGAGAAACAGAACATCAGAGAGGACAGTAGTGCAGGAGAAACAGAACATCAGAGAGGACAGTAGTGGAGGAGAAACAGAGCATCAGAGAGGACAGTAGTGGGGGAGAAACACAGAGCATCAGAGAGGACAGTAGTGGAGGAGAAACACAGAGCATCAGAGAGGACAGTAGTGGAGGAGAAACACAGAGCATCAGAGAGGACAGTAGTGGAGGAGAAACAGAGCATCAGAGAGGACAGTAGTGGAGGAGAAACAGAACATCAGAGAGGACAGTAGTGGAAGAGAAACACAGAGCATCAGAGAGGACAGTAGTGGAGGAGAAACACAGAACATCAGAGAGGACAGTAGTGAAGGAGAAACACAGAGCATCAGAGAGGACAGTAGTGGAGGAGAAACACAGAGCATCAGAGAGGACAGTAGTGGAGGAGAAACAGAACATCAGAGAGGACAGTAGTGGAGGAGAAACACAGAGCATCAGAGAGGACAGTAGTGGAGGAGAAACACAGAGCATCAGAGAGGACAGTAGTGGAGGAGAAACAGAACATCAGAGAGGACAGTAGTGGAGGTGAAACACAGAACATCAGAGAGGACAGTAGTGGAGGAGAAACACAGAACATCAGAGAGGACAGTAGTGGAGGAGAAACACAGAGCATCAGAGAGGACAGTAGTGGAGGAGAAACAGAACATCAGAGAGGACAGTAGTGGAGGAGAAACACAGAGCATCAGAGAGGACAGTAGTGGAGGAGAAACACAGAGCATCAGAGAGGACAGTAGTGGAGGAGAAACACAGAGCATCAGAGAGGACAGTAGTGGAGGAGAAACACAGAGCATCAGAGAGGACAGTAGTGGAGGAGAAACACAGAGCATCAGAGAGGACAGTAGTGGAGGAGAAACACAGAGCATCAGAGAGGACAGTAGTGGAGGAGAAACAGAGCATCAGAGAGGACAGTAGTGGAGGAGAAACACAGAGCATCATTGAGGACAGTAGTGGAGGAGAAACACAGAGCATCAGAGAGGACAGTAGTGGAGGAGAAACACAGAGCATCAGAGAGGACAGTAGTGGAGGAGAAACACAGAGCATCAGAGAGGACAGTAGTGGAGGAGAAACAGAACATCAGAGAGGACAGTAGTGGGGGAGAAACAGAACATCAGAGAGGACAGTAGTGGAGGAGAAACACAGAGCATCAGAGAGGACAGTAGTGGAGGAGAAACAGAGCATCAGAGAGGACAGTAGTGGAGGAGAAACAGAGCATCAGAGAGGACAGTAGTGGAGGAGAAACACAGAGCATCATAGAGGACAGTAGTGGAGGAGAAACACAGAACATAAGAGAGGACAGTAGTGGAGGAGAAATAGAACATCAGAGAGGACAGTAGTGGAGGAGAAACACAGAGCATCAGAGAGGACAGTAGTGGAGGAGAAACACAGAGCATCAGAGAGGACAGTAGTGGAGGAGAAACAGAACATCAGAGAGGACAGTAGTGGAGGAGAAACACAGAACATCAGAGAGGACAGTAGTGGAGGAGAAACACAGAGCATCAGAGAGGACAGTAGTGGAGGAGAAACACAGAACATAAGAGAGGACAGTAGTGGAGGAGAAACACAGAGCATCAGAGAGGACAGTAGTGGAGGAGAAACACAGAACATAAGAGAGGACAGTAGTGGAGTTGAAACGCAGAGCATCAGAGAGGACAGTAGTGGAGGAGAAACACAGAGCATCAGAGAGGACAGTAGTGGAGGAGAAACACAGAGCATCAGAGAGGACAGTAGTGGAGGAGAAACATAACATCAGAGAGGACAGTAGTGGAGGAGAAACAGAACATCAGAGAGGACAGTAGTGGAGGAGAAACAGAACATCAGAGAGGACAGTAGTGGAGGAGAAACACAGAACATCAGAGAGGACAGTAGTGGAGGAGAAACACAGAACATCAGAGAGGACAGTAGTGGAGGAGAAACACAGAGCATCAGAGAGGACAGTAGTGGAGGAGAAACACAGAGCATCAGAGAGGACAGTAGTGGAGTAGAAAACAGAGCATCAGAGAGGACAGTAGTGGAGTAGAAACAGAGCATCATAGAGGACAGTAGTGGAGGAGAAACACAGAGCATCAGAGAGGACAGTAGTGGAGGAGAAACACAGAGCATCAGAGAGGACAGTAGTGGAGGAGAAACACAGAGCATCAGAGAGGACAGTAGTGGAGGAGAAACACAGAGCATCAGAGAGGACAGTAGTGGAGGAGAAACACAGAACATAAGAGAGGACAGTAGTGGAGGAGAAACACAGAGCATCAGAGAGGACAGTAGTGGAGGAGAAACACAGAACATAAGAGAGGACAGTAGTGGAGTTGAAACACAGAGCATCAGAGAGGACAGTAGTGGAGGAGAAACACAGAGCATCAGAGAGGACAGTAGTGGAGGAGAAGCACAGAGCATCAGAGAGGACAGTAGTGGAGGAGAAACACAGAACATAAGAGAGGACAGTAGTGGAGTTGAAACACAGAGCATCAGAGAGGACAGTAGTGGAGGAGAAACAGAACATCAGAGAGGACAGTAGTGGAGGAGAAACACAGAACATCAGAGAGGACAGTAGTAGAGGAGAAACACAGAGCATCAGAGAGGACAGTAGTGGAGGAGAAACACAGAGCATCAGAGAGGACAGTAGTGGAGGAGAAACACAGAGCATCAGAGAGGACAGTAGTGGAGGAGAAACAGAGCATCAGAGAGGACAGTAGTGGAGGAGAAACAGAACATCAGAGAGGACAGTAGTGGAGGAGAAACACAGAACATCAGAGAGGACAGTAGTGAAGGAGAAAAACAGAGCATCAGAGAGGACAGTAGTGGAGGAGAAACACAGAGCATCAGAGAGGACAGTAGTGGAGGAGAAACACAGAACATCAGAGAGGACAGTAGTGGAGGAGAAACACAGAACATCAGAGAGGACAGTAGTGGAGGAGAAACACAGAACATCAGAGAGGACAGTAGTGGAGGAGAAACAGAGCATCAGAGAGGACAGTAGTGGAGGAGAAACAGAACATCAGAGAGGACAGTAGTGGAGGAGAAACACAGAACATCAGAGAGGACAGTAGTGAAGGAGAAACACAGAGCATCAGAGAGGACAGTAGTGGAGGAGAAACACAGAACATCAGAGAGGACAGTAGTGAAGGAGAAACACAGAGCATCAGAGAGGACAGTAGTGGAGGAGAAACACAGAACATCAGAGAGGACAGTAGTGAAGGAGAAACACAGAACATCAGAGAGGACAGTAGTGAGGAGAAACACAGAACATCAGAGAGGACAGTAGTGGAGGAGAAACACAGAACATCAGAGAGGACAGTAGTGGAGGAGAAACAGAACATCAGAGAGGACAGTAGTGAAGGAGAAACACAGAACATCAGAGAAGACAGTAGTGGAGGAGAAACACAGAACATCAGAGAGGACAGTAGTGGAGGAGAAACACAGAACATCAGAGAGGACAGTAGTGGAGGAGAAACACAGAACATCAGAGAGGACAGTAGTGGAAGAGAAACAGAACATCAGAGAGGACAGTAGTGGAGGAGAAACACAGAGCATCATAGAGGACAGTAGTGGAGGAGAAACACAGAGCATCAGAGTAGACAGTAGTGGAGGAGAAGCACAGTGCATCAGAGAAGACAGTAGTGGAGGAGAAACACAGAGCATCAGAGAGGACAGTAGTGGAGGAGAAACACAGAGCATCAGAGAGGACAGTAGTGGAGGAGAAACACAGAACATCAGAGAGGACAGTAGTGGAGGAGAAACACAGAACATCAGAGAGGACAGTAGTGGAGGAGAAACACAGAGCATCAGAGAGGACAGTAGTGGAGGAGAAACAGAGCATCAGAGAGGACAGTAGTGGAGGAGAAACACAGAACATAAGAGAGGACATTAGTGGAGGAGAAACACAGAGCATCAGAGAGGACAGTAGTGGAGGAGAAACACAGAGCATCAGAGAGGACAGTAGTGGAGGAGAAACACAGAGCATCAGAGAGGACAGTAGTGGAGGAGAAACAGAGCATCAGAGAGGACAGTAGTGGAGGAGAAACAGAACATCAGAGAGGACAGTAGTGGAGGAGAAACACAGAGCATCAGAGAGGACAGTAGTGGAGGAGAAACACAGAACATCAGAGAGGACAGTAGTGAAGGAGAAACACAGAGCATCAGAGAGGACAGTAGTGGAGGAGAAACACAGAGCATCAGAGAGGACAGTAGTGGAGGAGAAACAGAACATCAGAGAGGACAGTAGTGGAGGAGAAACAGAACATCAGAGAGGACAGTAGTGGAGGAGAAACACAGAGCATCAGAGAGGACAGTAGTGGAGGAGAAACACAGAGCATCAGAGAGGACAGTAGTGGAGGAGAAACAGAACATCAGAGAGGACAGTAGTGGAGGAGAAAAACAGAGCATCAGAGAGGACAGTAGTGGAGGAGAAACACAGAACATCAGAGAGGACAGTAGTGAAGTAGAACCACAGAGCATCAGAGAGGACAGTAGTGATGGAGAAACACAGAACATCAGAGAGGACAGTAGTGAAGGAGAAACACAGAACATCAGAGAGGACAGTAGTGGAGGAGAAACACAGAACATGAGAGAGGACAGTAGTGGAGGAGAAACACAGAACATCAGAGAGGACAGTAGTGGAGGAGAAACAGAGCATCAGAGAGGACAGTAGTGGAAGAGAAACACAGAACATCAGAGAGGACAGTAGTGTAGGAGAAACACAGAACATCAGAGAGGACAGTAGTGGAGGAGAAACAGAACATCAGAGAGGACAGTAGTGGAGGAGAAACACAGAACATCAGAGAGGACAGTAGTGGAGGAGAAACATAGATCATCAGAGAGGACAGTAGTGGAGGAGAAACACAGAGCATCAGAGTAGACAGTAGTGGAGGAGAAACACAGTGCATCAGAGAGGACAGTAGTGGAGGAGAAACACAGAGCATCAGAGAAGACAGTAGTGGAGGAGAAACACAGAGCATCAGAGAGGACAGTAGTGGAGGAGAAACAGAACATCAGAGAGGACAGTAGTGAAGGAGAAACAGAACATCAGAGAGGACAGTAGTGGAGGAGAAACAGAACATCAGAGAGGACAGTAGTGGAGGAGAAACACAGAGCATCAGAGAGGACAGTAGTGGAGGAGAAACACAGAACATCAGAGAGGACAGTAGTAAAGGAGAAACACAGAGCATCAGAGAGGACAGTAGTGGAGGAGAAACACAGAACATCAGAGAGGACAGTAGTGAAGGAGAAACACAGAGCATCAGAGAGGACAGTAGTGGAGGAGAAACACAGAGCATCAGAGAGGACAGTAGTGGAGGAGAAACACAGAACATCAGAGAGGACAGTAGTGAAGGAGAAACACAGAGCATCAGAGAGGACAGTAGTGGAGGAGAAACACAGAACATCAGAGAGGACAGTAGTGAAGGAGAAACACAGAACATCAGAGAGGACAGTAGTGGAGGAGAAACACAGAGCATCATAGAGGACAGTAGTGGAGGAGAAACAGAACATCAGAGAGGACAGTAGTGGAGGAGAAACACAGAACATCAGAGAGGACAGTAGTGGAGGAGAAACACAGAGCATCAGAGAGGACAGTAGTGGAGGAGAAACACAGAGCATCAGAGAGGACAGTAGTGGAGGAGAAACAGAACATCAGAGAGGACAGTAGTGGAGGAGAAACACAGAACATCAGAGAGGACAGTAGTGGAAGAGAAACACAGAACATCAGAGAGGACAGTAGTGGAGGAGAAACACAGAACATCAGAGAGGACAGTAGTGGAGGAGAAACACAGAACATCAGAGAGGACAGTAGTGGAAGAGAAACACAGAACATCAGAGAGGACAGTAGTGGAGGAGAAACACAGAGCATCAGAGAGGACAGTAGTGGAGGAGAAACACAGAACATCAGAGAGGACAGTAGTGGAGGAGAAACAGAACATCAGAGAGGACAGTAGTGGAGGAGAAACACAGAACATCAGAGAGGACAGTAGTGGAGGAGAAACACAGAACATCAGAGAGGACAGTAGTGGAGGAGAAACATAGATCATCAGAGAGGACAGTAGTGGAGGAGAAACACAGAGCATCAGAGTAGACAGTAGTGGAGGAGAAACACAGTGCATCAGAGAGGACAGTAGTGGAGGAGAAACACAGAGCATCAGAGAGGACAGTAGTGGAGGACAAACACAGAACATCAGAGAGGACAGTAGTGAAGGAGAAACACAGAGCATCAGAGAGGACAGTAGTGGAGGAGAAACACAGAACATCAGAGAGGACAGTAGTGAAGGAGAAACACAGAACATCAGAGAGGACAGTAGTGGAGGAGAAACACAGAACATCAGAGAGGACAGTAGTGGAGGAGAAACACAGAACATCAGAGAGGACAGTAGTGGAGGAGAAACAGAGCATCAGAGAGGACAGTAGTGAAGGAGAAACACAGAACATCTGAGAGGACAGTAGTGGAGGAGAAACACAGAACATCAGAGAGGACAGTAGTGGAGGAGAAACAGAGCATCAGAGAGGACAGTAGTGAAGGAGAAACACAGAACATCAGAGAGGACAGTAGTGGAGGAGAAACAGAACATCAGAGAGGACAGTAGTGGAGGAGAAACACAGAGCATCAGAGAGGACAGTAGTGGAGGAGAAACACAGAGCATCAGAGAGGACAGTAGTGGAGGAGAAACACAGAGCATCATGGAGGACAGTAGTGGAGGAGAAACACAGAACATCAGAGAGGACAGTAGTGGAGGAGAAACACAGAGCATCATGGAGGACAGTAGTGGAGGAGAAACACAGAACATCAGAGAGGACAGTAGTGGAGGAGAAACAGAACATCAGAGAGGACAGTAGTGGAGGAGAAACAGAACATCAGAGAGGACAGTAGTGGAGGAGATACACAGAGCATCAGAGAGGACAGTAGTGGAGGAGAAACACAGAGCATCAGAGAGGACAGTAGTGGAGGAGAAACACAGAGCATCAGAGAGGACAGTAGTGGAGGAGAAACACAGAGCATCAGAGAGCACAGTAGTGGAGGAGAAACACAGAACATCAGAGAGGACAGTAGTGGAGGAGAAACACAGAGCATCAGAGAGGACAGTAGTGGAGGAGAAACAGAACATCAGAGAGGACAGTAGTGGAGGAGAAACACAGAGCATCAGAGAGGACAGTAGTGGAGGAGAAACACAGAGCATCAGAGAGGACAGTAGTGGAGGAGAAACACAGAGCATCAGAGAGCACAGTAGTGGAGGAGAAACAGAACATCAGAGAGGACAGTAGTGGAGGACAAACACAGAGCATCAGAGAGGACAGTTGTGGAGGAGAAACAGAACATCAGAGAGGACAGTAGTGGAGGAGAAACACAGAGCATCAGAGAGGACAGTAGTGGAGGATAAACACAGAACATCAGAGAGGACAGTAGTGGAGGAGAAACACAGAACATCAGAGAGGACAGTAGTGGAGGAGAAACACAGAACATCAGAAAGGACAGTAGTGGAGGAGAAACACAGAACATCAGAGAGGACAGTAGTGGAGGAGAAACAGAACATCAGAGAGGACAGTAGTGGAGGAGAAACACAGAGCATCAGAGAGGACAGTAGTGGAGGAGAAACACAGAACATCAGAGAGGACAGTAGTGGAGGAGAAACACAGAGCATCAGAGAGGACAGTAGTGGAGGAGAAACAGAGCATCAGAGAGGACAGTAGTGGAGGAGAAACAGAACATCATTGAGGACAGTAGTGGAGGAGAAACATAACATCAGAGAGGACAGTAGTGGAGGAGAAACACAGAGCATCAGAGAGGACAGTAGTGGAGGACAAACACAGAGCATCAGAGAGGACAGTTGTGGAGGAGAAACAGAACATCAGAGATGACAGTAGTGGAGGAGAAACACAGAGCATCAGAGAGGACAGTAGTGGAGGAGAAACACAGAGCATCAGAGAGGACAGTAGTGGAGGAGAAACACAGAGCATCAGAGAGGACAGTAGTGGAGGAGAAACACAGAGCATCAGAGAGGACAGTAGTGGAGGAGAAACAGAACATCAGAGAGGACAGTAGTGGAGGAGAAACACAGAGCATCAGAGAGGACAGTAGTGGAGGAGAAACACAGAGCATCAGAGAGGACAGTAGTGGAGGAGAAACACAGAGCATCAGAGAGGACAGTAGTGGAGGAGAAACACAGAACATCAGAGAGGACAGTAGTGGAGGAGAAACACAGAGCATCAGAGAGGACAGTAGTGGAGGAGAAACAGAACATCAGAGAGGACAGTAGTGGAGGAGAAACACAGAGCATCAGAGAGGACAGTAGTGGAGGAGAAACACAGAGCATCAGAGAGGACAGTAGTGGAGGAGAAACAGAACATCAAAGAGGACAGTAGTGGAGGAGAAACACAGAACATCAGAGAGGACAGTAGTGGAGGAGAAACAGAACATCAGAGAGGACAGTAGTGGAGGAGAAACAGAGCATCAGAGAGGACAGTAGTGGAGGAGAAACAGAACATCAGAGAGGACAGTAGTGGAGGAGAAACACAGAACATCAGAGAGGACAGTAGTGGAGGAGAAACAGAACATCAGAGAGGACAGTAGTGGAGGAGAAACACAGAGCATCAGAGAGGACAGTAGTGGAGGAGAAACACAGAGCATCAGAGAGGACAGTAGTGGAGGTGAAACAGAACATCAGAGAGGACAGTAGTGGAGGAGAAACACAGAACATCAGAGAGGACAGTAGTGGAGGAGAAACAGAACATCAGAGAGGACAGTAGTGGAGGAGAAACACAGAGCATCAGAGAGGACAGTAGTGGAGGAGAAACAGAACATCAGAGAGGACAGTAGTGGAGGAGAAACACAGAACATCAGAGAGGACAGTAGTGGAGGAGAAACAGAACATCAGAGAGGACAGTAGTGGAGGAGAAACACAGAACATCAGAGAGGACAGTAGTGGAGGAGAAACACAGAGAATCAGAGAGGACAGTAGTGGAGGAGAAACAGAACATCAGAGAGGACAGTAGTGGAGGAGAAACACAGAACATCAGAGAAGACAGTAGTGGAGGAGAAACACAGAGCATCAGAGAGGACAGTAGTGGAGGAGAAACAGAACATCAGAGAGGACAGTAGTGGAGGAGAAACACAGAGCATCAGAGAGGACAGTAGTGGAGGAGAAACAGAACATCAGAGAGGATATGAGAATACTAAAAGAAAAAAAGATGGAGACAGAGAAAAGAAAGTCAGAAATGATTTTGCTTCAACTTCCAAATATATTGTGTATTTTTTTTTACCTTTGTTTAACTAGGCAAGTCAGTTAAGAACAAATTCTTATTTACAATGACGGCCTAGGAACAGTGGGTTAACTGCCTTGTTCAGGGGCAGAACGACAGATTTGTACCTTGTCAGCTCGTGGATTCGGTCTTGCAACCGTTCGGTTACTGGGCAAACGCTCTAACCACTAGGCTTCCTTCCGCCCCATATACATGACTTGTATTATTTGATTCTGACTTCCTGTAGAGATTAATAGTGTGTGTGCATCCTGTCAATCCCTGAAACATACACGCAGTTTGGGATTTAAGACTGCATCGGGACACACATTTCTTGAGCAAATCTCACCCCCTCCCCTTGAGTGTTTGTAAGTCTGAAGGTGTGTGTGAGTGTGTGAGTATGTGTGTATCCATGCTATATCCAAGTGTGTGTGTGTGTGTGTGTGTGTGTGTGTGTGTGTCTGTGTGTGTGTGTGTGTGTGTGTGTGTGTGTGTGTGTGTGTGTGTGTGTGTGTGTGTGTGTGTGTGTGTTGTGTGTGTGTGTGGAAAGTAAAAGGCTAAATTGGCCAGCAGTTTCTGTTCACAGTTCAGTTTTGTTGTGTTTTGTTTTTTTAAAAGGCCCATATGTCCTCACCATCTGGTGTCCCCACTTCCACACACTCTCTCTGTCTCTCTCTCTCTCTCTCTCTCTCTCTCTCTCTCTGTGTGTCTCTGTCTCTGTCTCTCTCTCTCGCTCTCTTTCTATCGCTCTTTCTCTCTCTCACACTCTCTCTCACACTCTCTATATACAGTATGTCTTTATTTCTCTCTCTCTGTCTGTCATATTAATGGATCTGTGTCAAATTGTATGTAACTTGGTTCAAGTGGGGTGAGGTCTCTAACTGGGTTCAAGTGGGGTGAGGTCTCTAACTGGGATCAGGTGGGGTGAGGTCTCTACCTGGGTTCAGGTGGGGTGAGGTCTCTACCTGGGTTCAGGTGGGGTGAGGTCTCTACCTGGGTTCAGGTGGGGTGAGGTCTCTTCCTGGGTTCAGGTGGGGTGAGGTCTCTAACTGGGATCAGGTGGGGTGAGGTCTCTACCTGGGTTCAAGTGGGGTGAGGTCTCTACCTGGGTTCAGGTGGGGTGAGGTCTCTACCTGGGTTCAGGTGGGGTGAGGTTTCTACCTGGGTTCAGGTGGGGTGAGGTCTCTACCTGGGTTCAGGTGGGGTGAGGTCTCTACCTGGGTTCAGGTGGGGTGAGGTCTCTACCTGGGTTCAGGTGGGGTGAGGTCTCTACCTGGGTTCAGGTGGGGTGAGGTCTCTAACTGGGATCAGGTGGGGTGAGGTCTCTACCTGGGTTCAAGTGGGGTGAGGTCTCTACCTGGGTTCAGGTGGGGTGAGGTCTCTACCTGGGTTCAGGTGGGGTGAGGTCTCTACCAGGGTTCAGGTAGGGTGAGGTCTCTACCTGGGTTCAGGTGGGGTGAGGTTTCTACCTGGGTTCAGGTGGGGTGAGGTCTCTACCTGGGTTCAGGTGGGGTGAGGTCTCTACCTGGGTTCAGGTGGGGTGAGGTCTCTACCTGGGTTCAGGTGGGGTGAGGTCTCTACCTGGGTTCAGGTGGGGTGAGGTCTCTACCTGGGTTCAGGTGGGGTGAGGTCTCTACCTGGGTTCAGGTGGGGTGAGGTCTCTACCTGGGTTCAGGTAGAGAAACTATACAGATTAGAGCCATGCACGGGCATGAATTTTAAGCCTGAGCCCTACCTATGCCCACGAAGTTCAGACCCTACCCTAACCCTACCCTTACCCCTACCCTACCCCTACTCTACCCCTACCCTACCCTACCCTACCCCACCCTACCCCTACCCTACCCCACACTCCTCTCTCTCTCTCTCTCTCTGTCTCTGTCTCTGTCTCTCTTTCTCTCTCTGTCTCTCTCTCTCTCTGTCTCTGTCTCTCTCTCTCTCTCTCTCCCTACCCTACCCGACCCGACCCTACCCTACCCTACCCTACCCTACCCCTACCCCTCCCCTCCCCTACCCCCACCCCTACCCCTACCCCTACCCTACCCTACCCATCCCTACACTACCCTACCCCTACCCTACCCTACCCTACCCAACCCTACCCCTACCCTACCCCACCCTACCCCTACCCCTACCCTATACTACCCCTACCCTACCCCTACCCCAACCCTACCCTACCCCACCATACCCCTACCCTTAACCTACCCTACCCTAACCTAAACATGACAAAGTTCCAAAGGAATAGAGACATTTCAAGTGTCATATTATGTCTATATAGTGTTGTAATGATGTGCAAATAGTTAATGTACAAAGTACGAAAATAAATAAATATGGGTTTTATTTACAATGTTGTTTGTTCTTCACAGGTTGCACTTTTCTTGTGGCAACAGGTCACAAGTCTTGTATCGAAAAATAAAATTAAATAAAAATATATATTTATATGTATATATATAATATATATATATTTATATATAAATAAATGGTGGGACCAACAACAATATTAATCAGAACAACAATACATTAAAGCAATGGTAGTAGACCAGTCTCAACATGACATGGTATGACAATGGTAGTAGACCAGTCTCAACATGACATGGTATGACAATGGTAGTAGACCAGTCTCAACATGACATGGTATGACAATGGTAGTAGACCAGTCTCAACATGACATGGTATGACAATGGTAGTAGACCAGTCTCAACATGACATGGTATGACAATGGTAGTAGACCAGTCTCAACATGACATGGTATGACAATGGTAGTAGACCAGTGTCAACATGACATGGTATGACAATGGTAGTAGACCAGTGTCAACATGACTGAGAAGACACATGACATGGTATGAAAGACAAAACAAAACAAGATGGGTAATACTATCGACATTACTTTGCACTTTTCACTGGCTGTCCCTCAGGTTGTGGCAGAGGACACATATTTTGCTGTCCCTCAGGTTGTGGCAGGAGGACACATATCTGGCTGTCCCTCAGGTTGTGGCAGGAGGACACATATCTGGCTGTCCCTCATGTTGTGGCAGGAGGACACATATCTGGCTGTCCCTCAGGTTGTGGCAGGAGGACACATATCTGGCTGTCCCTCAGGTTGTGGCAGGAGGACACATATCTGGCTGTCCCTCAGGTTGTGGCAGGAGGACACATATTTTGCTGCCAAAACTGCACATTTTGGCCTTTCACCCAATAAATATTACATTTTTTCTTCATCTTTTATAGTTTCAAATTCTTTGTATTGAATTATAATTTTGGGAAAGAAATATTCTCTTAGGTCTGAGTATTTGTCACAGTGTAATAGGAAATGCAACTCTGTCTCTACCTCTGCCCTGGAGCAGAGTGAGCACAGCCTGTCCTCTCTGGGCAGCCAGGTTTGCCTGTGACGACCGGTCTCTATAGCCAGACTGTGCTCACTGAGTCTGTACCTAGTCAGTGTTTTCCTCAGTTTTCCATCAGTCACAGTGGTCAGATAGTCTGCCACCATGTACTGTCTGTTTAGAGCCAAATAGCATTGAAGTTGACTTAGATTTGTTGTGGTGTCTTTCCAATAGGTGATATATTTTTATTTTTGCTTTGTGATGATTTGGTTGGGCCAGATTTTCTGATTAATGTCTTGAGGCTCTTTGGGTTGGTTTGGGTTGGTGAACTGAGCCTCAGAACCAGTTGGCTGAGGGGACTCTTCTCTTGTTTCATCTCTTGACATTGTAAAGCAGTGTAATGGAATGTTTTGGGGTCACTTGTTTTTAGATGGTTGTAAAATGTGGTGGCTCTTTTTTCTATTAGATTGAGGAGGGGGTATTGGCCCAATTCTGCTCTACATGAGTTATTTGGAGTTTTTCTTTGCACTTGCAATACAGTCTTGCAAAACTCTGCATGCAGTATTTCGATTGGATGTGTGTCCCATTTGTACTCGCTGGGTCGTCTCTCTCTCTCTGGTTGGGTCATGGTTGGGTCATGTCCCTCCCCTCTCTTTCTCTTTCTCTCTGGCTGGGTCATCTCTCTCTTTCTCTCTCTGGCTGGGTTATGTCTCTCTCTCTCTCTCTCTCTCTCTCTCTCTCTGGTTGGGTCATGTCTCATTCTCTCTCTCTGGCTTGGTCATGTCTCTCTCTCACTCTCTCTCTCTCTGGTTGGGTCATGTCTCTCTCTCTCTCTCTCTCTCTCTCTCTCTCTCTCTCTCTCTCTCTCTCTCTCTCTCTCTCTCTCTCTCTGTCTCCCTCTCTCTCTCTGGCTCGGTCATCTCTCTCTCTCTGGCTCGGTCGTGTCTCTCTGTCTCCCTCTCTCTCTCTGGCTCGGTCATCTCCCTCTCTCTCTCTCTCTGGCTGGATCATTTCTCTCCCTTTCTCCCTCTCTCTCTCTGGCTGGGTCATGTCTCTCTCTCTCTCTCTCTCTCTGTCTCTCTCTCTCTCTCTCTCTCTCTCTCTCTCTCTGGCTGGGTAATGCCAAATACTGCCAAAGCTTACTTTGGATATTTACAATATGAAAATAATAAGAATCAAAATTGTCAACGGGACAACAGTAACAACAATAACCAAGGGTCAAAATAACCATACATTAAACAATAACAATAAGCATACAGTAGAGGACATGTGCAGGTTGATTGGTCTGTCAGACACTGTCCCTCAACTTATGGCAGGCAGCAATGTAGTGCGCTGCCAACCCACAACTCGCTGCATCCTCCCCCAACAGGACAGGTAGCCTACTCTCATCAGAGAGGTCTTTGAAACCTTGAATAAGGGTTTCAAATTTGGGGAAATGACACTCTCTAATTGTTTTATATTTTTTACATTTTGTCAGGAAATGCAGCTCTGTCTCAGGTTCTGCTGTTGTGCAGTGGTTGCACAGCCTTTCCTCTACAGGGAGCCAGGTTTTCCTGTGTCTACCCTTCTCAATGGCAAGGCTGTGCTCACTGAGCTTGTACTTTGTCAAGGTTTTTCTAAGGTTTTGATCAGTAACCATGGTCAAATAGTTTGCCACGGTGTACTGTCGATTTAGGGCCAGATAGCACTGCATTTTGCTTTGTGCTTGTGCTTGTGTTTCTCAATAAACAATGTAGTTTTGTTTTGACTGTGTTGTAATTTGGTTTATTCTGATTGATTGGATGTTCTGGTCCTGATGGTTCAGTGTGTTAGTAGAACAGGTTTGTGAACTCAGCCCCAGGACCAGCTGGATGAGGGGACTCTTTTCTTTGCTCAGCTCTTGGCATTGCAGGGCTTGGTAATGATATGAGAGAGGGTCACTGTATTTTAGATGTTTCCAAAACTTAATTGCTCTTTTTTGAGTTTTTATTATTAGTGGATATTGGCCTAATTCTGCCCTGCATGCATTGTTGGTAGTTTTCCTCTGGACATGTAGGAGAGTCTTACAGAACTCTCTCTCTCTAGCTGGGTCATGTCTGTCTGTCTGTCTCTCTCTCTCTCTCTCTCTCTCTCTCTCTGGCTTGGTCATGTCTCTCTCTCCCTCTCTCTCTCTCTCTCTCTCTCTCTCTCTCTCTCTCTCTCTCTAGCTGGGTCACGTCTCTCTCTCTCTCAGGCTGGGTCATGCCTCTCTCTCTCTCTCTCTCTCTGGCTTGGTCATGTCTCTCTCTCCCTCCCTCTCTCTCTCTCTCTCTCTCTGGGTGGGTTATGTCTCTTTATCTCTCTCTCTCTGGTTGGGTCATGCCTCTCTCTCTCTCGCTGGGTCATGTCTCTCTCTCTCTCTCGCTGGGTCATGTCTCTCTCTCTCTCTCTCTCTCTCTCTGGTTGGGTCATGTCTCTCTCTCTCTCTCTCGCTGGGTCATGTCTCTCTCTCGCTCCCCCTCTCTCTGGTTGGGTCATGTCTCTGAATCATCTCTCTGCTTAGGGATGATGTATTTTCTGCTTCTCTCTCACATTGGTCCCTGACCTTGCCTCGAGCATCTCACTCGCCCCTGACCCAGAACACTGGCCTGATCTGGAGGCCTGACCCCCTGTTGTCACACACACACACACACACACACACACACACACACACACACACACACACACACACACACACACACACACACACACACACACACACACACACACACACACAAGAATACTTAAATACAGTGTATTTGGAAAGTATTCAGACTCCTTGAATATTCCAAATTTTGTCATGTTACAGCCTTATTATAAAATTGATTAAATTGTTTTTTCCCCTCATCAATCTACACACATTACCCCATATTGACTAAGCAAAAACAGGTTTTTTAGAAATGTTTGCAAATTTATAACAAATTACAAACGGAAATATCACATTTACGTAAGCATTCAGACCCTTTACTCAGTACTTTGTTGAAGCACCTGTCTGTGGTTACAGCCTCGGGTCTTCTTGGGTATGACACTACAAGCTTGGTACACCTGTATTTGGGGAGTTTCCCATTCTCTCAAGTTCTGTCAGGTTGGATGAGGAGCGTTGCTGCACAGCTATTTCCAGTTCTCTCCAGAGATGTTCGATTGGGTTCAAGTCCGGGCTCTGGCTGGGCCACTCATGGAAATTCAGAGACTTGTCCCGAAGCCACTCCTGCATTGTTCCCACCCACCATCCCCATCCATAACACCCTAGCAAAACCAAAACCTACCTGAAGATAACAGTGCTCACTGTCGCCCCCTAGTGGCCAGTTTCCACATCATCTCCTAACATCCTCAGATGTAGATTGACGTCGAACACTGACTTGATTCACAGGTGACTTGGCTGGGACACACACACACATACACACACTTATGCACACGCCCACACACGCGAACATACACACATATGCACATACACACACATACACATGCTCACACACAAACATAAAACAAAACATACACACGACAGATGTACACACACAAACACATCAAGAACAAGAACACATCAGAACATCAAAGCCATGTAGAGCTATATGAAATGAGTGTAACACCTTTAATGTTCTTATGGTATGTAGATGTTATATCACAGTGTACTGTAGGTTATGCTTCCTGCCAAAAACATGGAGTAGCTGGATAACAGTAGGTATCTGCATCATTCTGTAAACCAGGTTGAAATCTGGCCAATCCTGGACCAACTTGACCTGAACTGACCAACCATGGTGCACCATTACTCAGTCAGTCATGTTTCACTTCCTCAAATGAACCTAGCTCAGGCAACCTCTCTGTGCCCACATAAAGGGTTAAGATATCAAATGATCAACATATAATTTAAGCAAATGTAAAGGCTCAGAACTAAGCCATTCTGAAAATATATATTTTTTGTTTTACTTTGGTTATCGTAGAAATCTTAAATGTCAGACAGGGTAAGGAGGATGTTTAACACAGGGGAGATTAAGAATCTTGTCATGTTGCTCATTGACCCAAACACAACCATAGCATTAGACACGGTGTACAAATGAACCATCGACAATGATCAGAGTAATCACTATAATGTTATTATAAGTCATTTTATTTCCCCTGTATAGAGAAGGTTGTTGATGAGTAAATAACATCATTATCGTCACGTTCGCTATCTTCAAACTCCCGATCATAAATAAACCAAGACGCAGCGTGCATGGAATTCCACATCTTTTAATGAAAATGAAACTCACCAAAACAACAAAACAGGATAAAAACGAAACGTGACGTTCTGGGGTTGCTCACAGGCATCTACACAAAAACAAGATCCTACAATCACAGGTGGAAAAAGGCTGCCTAAGTATGATTCCCAATCAGAGACAACGATAGACAGCTGCCTCTGATTAGGAACCATACTTGGCCAAAAACAAAGAAATAAACAACATAGAATGCCCACCCCACATCACACCCTGACCTAACCAAATAGAGAAATAAAACGGCTCTCTAAGGTCAGGGCATGACAGTACCCCCCCCCCCCCAAAGGTGCGGACTCCTGGCCGCAAACCTGAACCTATAGGGGAGGGGTCCGGGTGGGCATCTACCCTTGGTGGCGGCTCCGGTTCGGGGCGTAGCCCCCGCTCCGCCTGCTGATCCCTCCACTTTTGTGTAACCGGACATTGGATTGTTGCCGGAGGAACCGGACCGTGGATCATCGCCAGAAGCTCTGAACTGGGAACCCCCGCTGGAGGCTCTAAATTGCCGACCGTCGCTGGAGGCTCTAAACTGCTGACCGTTGCTGGAGGCTCTAAACTGCTGACCGTCGCTGGAGGCTCTGGACTGCCAGCCGTCGCTGGAGGCTCTGGACTGCCGGCCGTCGCTGGAGACTCTGGACTGCTGACCGTCGCAGGGTCCGTGCCATGGATCATCACTGGAGGCTCTGGGCCATGGATCATCACTGGAGCCTCCGGGCCATGGATTATCAATGGAGGCTCCGGGCCATGGATTATCACTGGAGGCTTTGTGCCATGGATCATCACTACAGGCTCCGGGACATGGATCATCACTGGAGGCTTCGTGCCATGGATCATCACTGGAGGCTCTGGGCCATGGATCATCACTGGAGGCTCCGGGCCATGGATTATCACTGGAGGCTCCGGGCCATGGATCATCACTGGAGGCTTTGTGCCATGGATCATCACTACAGGCTCCGGGACATGGATCATCACTGGAGGCTTCGTGTCATGGATCATCACTGGAGGCTTCGGACCATGGATCATCACTGGAGGCTTCGTACGTGGAGACGGAACAGGTCTCACCGGACTGGGTAGACGCACTGGAGACCGGGTGCGTGGGGCTGGCACAGGATATCCTGGACCGAGGAGGTGTACTGGAGACCAGGAGCGCTGAGCCGGCACAACCCATCCTGGCCTAATGCTCACTTTAGCCCGGCAAATGCGGGGCGCAGGCAACGAGCGCACCGGGCTGTGAATGCGCACCGGAGATACGGTGTGCATCACCGCAAAACACGGTGCCTGACTGGTCACACGCTCCCCACGGTAAGCACGGGGAGTTGGCTCAGGTCTCAACCCTGACTCCGCCAATCTCCCCGTGTGCCCCCCCAAAAAACTTTTTTGGAGCTGCCTCTCGGGCTTCCGTCGTTGCCGTGACTCACGATCTCGTCGCTGTTCCTCCCTCGCTGCTTCCACTTGTTCCCATGGGAGGCGATCCCTTCCGGCCTGGATCTCCTCCCACGTCCAGGATCCTTTGCCGTCCAGGATGTCCTCCCATGTCCAACTCGTCTTCCCCGTAGGTGCACGCTGCTTGGTCTTTTTGTGGTGGGATCTTCTGTCACGTTCGCTATCTTCAAACTCCCGATCATAAATAAACCAAGGCGGAGCGTGCATGGAATTCCACATCTTTTAATGAAAATGAAGCTCACCAAAACAACAAAACAGGAGAAAAATGAAACGTGTTGTTCTGGGGCTGCTCACAGGCAGCTACACAAAAACAAGATCCTACAATGACAGGTGGAAAAAGGTCTGCCTAAGTATGAACCATACTCGGCCAAAAACAAAGAAATAAACAACATAGAATGCCCACCCCACATCACACCCTGACCTAACCAAAATAAAACGGCTCTCTAGGGTCAGGACGTGACAATTATAGACCAAGCATTGATCTTGTTCCCTAACCCTAGTCAATCTAGTCCAGTGGAGGGTGTTTTGATGGAAATATGTGCCAGAAACAAACCAAGACCACAGTCTGAAACTTGTTTTGGAGTTTTAGCAATTATTTTGGTGAGTTCCAAAGGCAAATTCAAGAGATTATCTGTCTGTCTGTCTGTCTGTCTGTCTGTCTGTCTGTCTGTCTGTCTGTCTGTCTGTCTGTCTGTCTGTCTGAATAAGCTTGGTCACACACACCCCCCACCTTCATTAAGCCCCCTATTGGCAATATCTACCTGAAGTGGAAATAGATCTCCATTTTCTCCTCCCGTTCTTCCTCCTCCTCTTCCTCCCTCTGGCAGGCGCCCAGCGGATGTGCTATTCAGAGGGTGGGGGTATCAGAGCGAGGGATGAGAGAGGGGGAGAGGGAGGGGGGGATGGGTGACGGCTGCTCCACTTTTCCGTCTGACAGAGCAGAAGGGAAGCTGCCACTCTGTCCAACAGCTCTCCACAGCATGACTGACTTTAGCCTGCAGACGCTCACAAACACACTGCTTGAAACATTACACACACACACACTCCGCTTTAAACACTACTCACACACACACTCCGCTTTAAACACTACTCACACACACACTCCAAGTACGTAGACTTTAGTTTGCTTTATGCTGTGTCTATGGACAGCTAGAGTTTAGGCTAGAGTCAGAATGAATTCACCTGTTCAGTTTAAATTAGGGCTGCTGGACACTGCTGTTCCATGCAACAGCTTGGATGTATGGTGTAGGTATAGATTATAGCCACACTATGTCAGGGTATGGGCAACAGTATTGGCAACTAGGGTGTAGGTTAGTTGTACAGAACTTTAGAGACGTACTACAGTCATCGCTGGACCCATAGTTTGGGACATACTTCCATCACTGGACCCATAGTTTGGGATATACTTCCATCACTGGACCCATAGTTTGGGATATACTTCCATTGCTGGACCCATAGTTTGGGATATACTTCAATCGCTGGACCCATAGTTTGGGATATACTTCCATCGCTGGACCCATAGTTTGGGATATACTTCCATCGCTGGACCCATAGTTTGGGATATACTTCCATCGCTGGACCCATAGTTTGGGATATACTTCCATCGCTGGACCCATAGTTTGGGATATACTTCCATCGCTGGACCCATAGTTTGGGACATACTTCCATTGCTGGACCCATAGTTTGGGCGCTAAAGGGGTGAGTCTAATCTATTAGATCTATTATCTTGCACTAGTGTACATGTACAGTAGTTGTCTGTTGTGAGGGTATATGTTTTTTTGACAAGGAGACAGAGCAAAAGTTGACTGTTTTGGCTGAGGACGCAGTTTAATTGAGGTAATATGTACATGTAGGTAGAGTTATTAAAGTGATAATAACAGAGTGCAGCAGCTGTGTTCTGGGGGGGGGGACAATTCAAATGAGCTTTTCAGGAGTCTTATGGCTTGGGGGTAGAAGTTATTTAGGAGCCTCTTGGTCCTAGATTTGGCGCTCCGGTACCGCTTGCCATATGGTAGCAGAGAGAACAGTCTATGACTGGGATGGCTGGAGTCTTTGACAATTTTTAGGGCCTTCCTCTGACACCGCCTGGTATAAAGTTCCTGAATGGCAGGAAGCTTGGCCCTGGTGATGTACTGGGCCGTTCACACTACCCTACTGTAGTGCCTTGCGGTCGGAGGCCGAGCAGTTGCTATACCAGGCAGTGATGCAACCCGTCAGGATGCTCTCGATGGTGCAGCTGTAAAACCTTTTGAGGATCTGAGGACGCATGCCAAATCTTTTCAGTCTCCTGAGGGGGAATAGGTTTTGTCGTGCCCTCTTTACGACTGTCTTCTTGGTGTGCTTGGACCATGTTGGTTTGTTGGTGATGTGGACGCCAAGGAACTTGATGCTCTCGACCTGCTCCACTACAGCCCCGTCGATGAGAATGGGGCCATGATTGTACCATAACCCCACCACCACCATAGGGCACTCTGTTCACAACGTTGACATCAGCAAACCACTCTCCCACATGACACCATGCTGTCTGCCATCTGCCCGGTACTGTTGAAACCGGGATTCATCCGTGAAGAGCATACTTTTCCAGCGTGCATTTGGCCATCAAAGGTTTGCATTTGTCCACCGGAGTCGGTTACGACGTCAAACTGCAGTCAGGTCAAGACCGTGGTGTGGACGACGAGCATGCAGAGGAGCTTCCCTGAGACGGTTTCTGACAGTTTGTCAAAAAATTATTTGGTTGTGAAAACCCACAGTTTCATCAGCTGTCTGGGTGGCTGGTCTCAGGTCCTAGGATGGCGTGGTAACACGTGGTCTGCGGTTGTGAGGCCAGTTGGATGTACTGCCAAATTCTCTAAAACGACGTTGGAGGCGGCTTATGGTAGAGAAAGGAACATTTCATTCTCTGGCAACAGCTCTGGTGTACATTCCTGCAGTCAGCATGCCAATTACACGCTCCCTCAAACACACCTGTGGCATTGTGTTGTGTGACAAAACTTCACATTTTAGTGGCCTTTTGTTGTCCCTAGCATAAGGTGCACCTGATCATGCTGTTTAATCAGCTTCTTGATATGCCACACCTGTCAGGTGGATGGATTATCTTGGCAAAGGAGAAATGCTGGGATGTAAACAAATTTGTTCACACAATTTGAGAGAAATAAGCTTTTTGTGCTTATGAAACAAGTCTGGGATATTTTATTTCAGCTCATGAAACATGGGACCAACACTTGACATGTTGTGTTTATGTTTTTGTTCAGTATAGTTAGAATCCAAATTAGTTATTGTCACAGATCATTTGGTGCCAGCATGAAGAATAGGTTTCCAAAGTCTGCATAGGCTATCTCAGGATCTCACGGCAACCAGTGTTAATTTGCTCTGGGCTAGCTAGCACACCAGGAAGATGGCTAATCCCTCTAAAGAGGCTTAGGAGTTAGCAATTAGCCTAGACTGGCCAGGGACCAAGGGCCAGGAGCAGGAGGTTGCACTGAAGCACTCCTGCACAAGATGTTAGAGAGAGAGTATACAGTAACGACACCAACATCATAACGACACCACCATCAAGAAAAAGTTGACGATTAGACATTAATGTTATGAATCTCAAAATTATTGAGGAAGTGTATTGTCACTGGGAGCCCATGGGGCTCCTCAAAGGAAATTAATGGACCAATTGTAACATTGATATCACGTGTTACTTCCTGGTCTCTTTAGCCTTGTTCACATAGGCAGTTTGAATTGACTTAAATCAAATTTTTTCGCATATCCAATTTCGGTCTGAACTTTTCCTGCAGTCTGAACAGCCAAAAAGCAAATGGAATCTGATATTTTGGAGTCATATTCAAACCACATCCATAGGTGGTTTGAAATCAGGTACAAATATGATTCCTGGACTTGTATCTGAATGGTCAAATCAGATTTATTTGCCCTGAAGTGTTTTTTAGACAGTTTTTTGGCACATATTGTCATTTGCTAGCTTCTCTTTTGACAGTTTGACAAGAACATTTGGAAGCTAACTAGCTTCTTAATTGTTTACAAAACGAATTAGTGAGTGTCCTTGCAAGCTAATTTGCTAGCTAGCGTGCTGACTGTTGTTGCTTGCCAAAAATTGGATCATCTTTTCCTTTGAGGCTTTAAACCTGTTGGGGCTAGGGGGCAGTATTGAGAATTTTGAAAAAAAGATGTGCCCATTTTTAACTGCCTCCTACACCAACTCAGAAGCTAGGATATGCATATTATTAACAGATTTGGATAGAAAACACTGAATTTTCTAAAACTGTTTGAATGGTGTCTGTAAGTATAACAAAACTCATATGGCAGACAAAAACCTGAGAAAAATACAAGCAGGAAATGAGAATTTTGTGGCAGTACTATTTTCGAGTCATTGCTAATAGATCACACAGTGACAAAGGATTCATTTTGCACTTCCTACGGCTTCCACTAGATGTCAACGATCTTTATAAAGTTGTTTGAAGCATCTATGATGAACAGAGACCGGATGACAAGGAAGGGAAGTTGACGTCCCTGGGATGTCGTCACTTCATTATTGCACGCGCATGCGCGTTCATGTGAGGCGAGACATTTTTCTAAACGTTTTTCAAGACACAGGAGAGGTCGGGTTGAAATATTACTGATGTTTCACGTTAAAAATGGCCCTAAAGATTGATTCTAAACAACGTTTGACATGTTTGAACGAACGTAAATAGATTTTTTTTTTTTACTTTTCATCGTGACTTCCCCCCCCCCCCCGCCCTACATTTTGAGGAGCCTACTGAACGTGCTAACAACATGGAACAACTTGGAGTTATTTGGACATAAATTATGAACTTTGTCGAAAGAAACCACATTTGTTGTGGACCTGGGATTCCTGGAAGTGCCTTCTGATGAAGATAATCAAAGGTAAGGGATTATTTACAATAGTATTATTGATATTAGATGGTTCCAAGATGGTGCTAACCTGTATATCCTAGCCTATTGTTCTTAGCATAGCACCCCGTTTATTGCAAAGTGTGATTTCCCAGTAAAGTTATTTTGAAATCTGTCAATGCGGTAGCATTTCCGAGATGTTAATCTATAATTCTTTGAATGACAATATTATAATGTACCAATGTTTTCGAATAGTAATTTTGTAAATTGTAACGCTGATTCACCGGAAGCATTTGAGGGAGAAAAAAATTCTGAATTTCACCGCCACTGTAAAATGCTGTTTTTGGATTTAAATATGAACTTGATGGAACAAAAAATGCATGTATTGTATAACATAATGTCCTAGGAGTGTCATCTGATGAAGATTGTCAAAGGTTAGTGCATAATTTTAGCTGGTTTTCTGCTTTTGGTGACGCCTGTCTTTGAATTGACAAAACATTACACACAGCTATTTTCAATGTACTCTCCTAACATAACCTAACTTTATGCTTTCGCCGTAAAGCCTCTTTGAAATCGGACAATGTGGTTGGATTTATGAGATGTTTATCTTTCAAATGGTGAAAAATTTTTGATTGTTTGAGAAATTGAAATTATTAGATTCTTGCAGTTTTGAATTTCCCGCCATGGTATCTTGTCAATAAATCCCGTTAGCGGGATCAGAGCGGGAAGGGGTCCTCTAGAGGTTAAATGTGTACTTACACTATGATTTAGAACATTCAAAGCAACATGGAAATGTCCATGGCAGGCATTGTTGTCACCCAAACTTGCTACACAACTTCTGAGTGAGACGAAGCACGAGTACCACCTACCGTTACTATAACAACTTGCGTAGCCATGTCAGCAAATGATTGCTGTCTGAACACACACAAATCTGATTTGGTCACTTGTAACTTGTCGTTTGGACAGTCAGTATTTCAAAACTGATTTGTGCATTAAGGCCTGCAGTGTGAACAAAGCTTTTGATTACCTAATCTGGTTCTAATACTCCATCTCAAACTGGAGCACCATGAATCAGATCTCAATGTCAGAAAAGGGGGTCGTTGTCAAGGCAACCCCACTCTTAACTTCTCTGTCTCCACCTGTGTTCATACACTCCTACAAATGGATATAGAGGGATATTCTCTGATAGAGAATGAATGAGGAAAACCTTAATAAACACTCTAGGTTTCCTATCCCCTTCATAGCCCATTACCTTTAAATACACTATAAGGGAATTAGATATAGATTCGTATATATATATTTCACTGATGCATTAAGAGTGAGCTTTTGTTTCTTATTGCTGTTGTCATGAAGTCTATGAGTGTCATAATCCGTGTATGTAAATAAAAAAAGTTAAATAAATGTAGGTGGCAGGGAAGTCAGGCGCAGGAGAAACCAAAGTGGTTAAAAATGTGAGTATTTATTTTAAAAAACTAACTCCAAAACCAACGTAGAAAATAATCCGGGTAAACAATAACCCGTCGCACACCGATACATAAACAACCCGTACATAACATAACAAACAATCACCGACAAGGATATGAGGGGAAACAGAGGGTTAAATACACAACATGTAATTACTAGGAAAAGAAACAGGTGTGTAAGGAGACCAGACAAAACCAATGGAAAATGAAAAACTGATCAATGGTGGCTAGAAGACCGGTGACGTCGATCGCCGAGCACCACCCGAACAAGGAGGGGCATCGACTTCGGCACTTTACAATAGTACATCTATATCTTTTGGTGGGGGGGGGGGGTGGGGGCGGAGGGTTAGAAGGATTACTTAATCCTATCCCAGGTATTCCTTATAGAGGTGGGGTTTCAGGTGTCTCCGGAAGGTGGTGATTGACTCCGCTGTCCTGGCATCGTGAGGGAGCTTGTTCCAGCATTGGGGTGCCAGAGCAGCGAACAGTTTTGACTGGGCTGAGCGGGAACTGTGCTTCCGCAGAGGTAGGGAGGCGAGCAGGCCAGAGGTGGATGAAAGCAGTGCCCTTCTTTGGGTGTAGGGACTGATCAGAGCCTGAAGGTACGGAGGTGCCATTCCCCTCACAGCTCTGTAGGCAAGCACCATGGTCTTGTAGCAGATGCGAGCTTCAACTGGAAGCCAGTGGAGTGTGCGGAAGAGCGGGGTGACATGAGAGAACTTGGGAAGGTTGAACACCAGACGGGCTGCGGCGTTCTGGATGAGTTGTAGGGGTTTGATGGCACAGGCAGGGAGCCCCGCCAACAGCGAGTTGCAGTAATCCAGAAATGGAGTGAGGTTAGTGGAGGAGTGGCGGAGTGAGTTCTGAGCCATCTCTGCCCAGGGCACAAACGCCGCCCACTCACCCGGCCGGTCCTGGCAATAAGACCTCAGAAACCTTCCCACATCCTGATTAACTCTCTCCACCTGCCCGTTACTTTCGGGGTGAAAACCTGAAGTAAGGCTAACCGAGACCCCCAGACATTCAATGAACGCCTTCCAAACCCTTGACGTGAACTGGGGCCCTCGATCAGACACTATATCCTCAGGCACCCCGTAGTGCCGAAAGACGTGGGTAAACAGAGCCTCCGCCGTCTGTAGGGCCGTAGGGAGACCGGGCAAAGTGAGAAGACGACAGGACTTAGAAAAGCGATCCACAACGACCAGGATCGTGGTGTTACCTTGTGAAGGTGGAAGATCGGTAAATCCACCGACAAGTGCGACCATGGCCGTTGTGGAACGGGTAAGGGTTGTAACTTACCTCTGGGTAGGTGTCTAGGAGCCTTGCACTGGGCGCACACTGAGCAGGAGGAAACATAAACCCTCACGTCCTTAGCTAAGGTGGGCCACCAGTACCTCCCACTTAGACAGCGCATCGTCCGACAAATCCCAGGATGACCAGAGGAGGGTAACGTGTGAGCCCAGTAGATCAATTGGTCGCGGACAGCGGACGGAACGTACAGACGCCCAGCTGGACACTGTGGGGGAACGGGCTCTGCACGTGACGCCCGCTCAATGTCCGCATCCAGCTCCCATACTACCGGTGCCACCAAACAAGAGGCTGGGATGATGGGAGTGGGATCCATGTACCGCTCCTCTGTGTCATACAGCCGGGACAGTGCGTATGCCTTGACGTTCTGGGAACCTGGTCTGTAAGAGAGGGTAAACACAAAACGGGTGAAAACATGGCCCACCTTGCCTGGCGAGGATTCAGTCTCCTCGCCTCCCGGATGTACTCCAGATTGCGGTGGTCAGTCCAGATGAGAAAAGGGTGTTTAGCCCCCTCAAGCCAGTGTCTCCACGCCTTCAAAGCTTTGACGATAGCCAACAGCTCCCTGTCCCCCACATCATAGTTTCGGTCCGCCGGGCTGAGCTTCTTAGAGAAGAAGGCACAGGGGCGGAGCTTAGGTGGCGTACCCGAACGCTGAGAGAGCACAGCTCCTATCCCAGCCTCAGATGCGTCCACCTCCACTATGAATTGCAGAGACGGATTCGGATGAGCCAACACAGGAACCGAGGTAAACAGAGCCTTCAGGTGCCTAAAAGCCCTATCCGCCCCAGCCGACCACTGCAAGTGCACCGGACCCCACTTCAGCAGTGAGGTAATGGGAGCAGCTATCTGACCAAAACCCCGGCTAAATCTCCGGTAGTAATTGGCAAACCCTAAAAATCGCTGCATCTCCTTTACCGTGGTGGGAGTCGGCCAATTACGCACGGCTGTAATACGGTCCATCTCCATCTCGATTCCTGACGTAGATAGGCGATATCCTAAGAAAGAGACGGACTGTTGAAAGAACAAGCATTTCTCAGCCTTGACATATAGGTCATGCTCCAACAGGCGACCAAGCACTTTGCGCACCAGGGACACATGCTCGGCGCGTGTAGCGGAGTAAATCGGAATGTCATCGATATACAACACTACACCCTGCCCGTGCAGGTCCCTGAAAATCTCGTCGACAAAAGATTGGAAGACTGATGGAGCATTTTTTTACCCGTACGGCATGACCCTGAGGTGGTACTAAATGCCGTCTTCCATTCATCTCCATCTTGGATACGCACCTGGTTGTACGCACTCCTGAGATCCAGTTTTGTGAAGAAGCGCGCGCCGTGCATTAATTCAATCACCGGGGCGATCAGAGGTAGCGGGTAACTGTACCCCACTGTGATTTTATTAAGACCTCGATAATCAATGCACAGTCGCAGACCCCCATCCTTCTTCTTCACAAAAATAAACTTGAGGAGACGGGTGAGATGGAGGGCCTAATGTACCCCTGACGCAGGGATTCGGAAACATATGTCTCCATAGCCACCGTCTCCGCTTGCGACAGGGGATACACGTGACTCTTGGGAAGTGTAGCGTCTGCCATGAGATTTATCGCACAATCCCCCTGTCGATGGGGTGGTAATTGAGTCGCCTTCTTTTTACAGAAGGCGAGAGCCAAATCGGCATATTCGGGGGGATGCGCACGGTACAGACCTGGTCTGGACTTTCTACCGTAGTAGAACCAACGGAAACCCCTACACACCTACCTGAGCACTCTCGCGACCACCCCGTAAGAGCCCTTTGTGGCCAAGAAAAAGTGGGGTTATGACTAGTTAACCAGGGCAGACCCAGCACCACTGGATACGCAGGAGTGTAAATAATGAAAATACTAATTTTCTCATTGTGACCCCCCTGCG
>NC_042992.1:12396347-12408847 GCF_901001165.1 Salmo trutta
ATTAATTGAAGTGCTAATCCTTTGCACATGAACGCTCACTCATTTGGGAATAATTGCAATCAATATATATATTTACGCTCAGTGTGTCGTCATGATCTCTGTTGGAATCGTCTGTCTGTCTGTTGGAAAGTCAGTTCATCATCATCATCTCTCTCTCTCTCTCTGCTTCCCTGAAGATCAGTCTTTCGTGGTTAGGATGGATACTTCTGAGTACCATTCAGCAATCTAAGATTTGCTCTTATTCTGTCGGGATCGATAGTCTCAGAGTTGAACCATTTCCCGCCGTGTATCCAATGCTCCACGTAGTATGGTTAGGAATTCAACAACCATTGCTTCCTTAGCTTAAACTGAGGTTTTTGTGGTCTAAACTCAACCTGTGCCCCTTCGGTGTCCATCGAGGTGCGTGTGGTCAGAAGAGGATTTCCTCAGGAGGGGTTTTTATTCGTAATAGTAGAAAAGGGCTCTTCCTTGACACCAGATCATGTCTGTGCTCACGAGGGCGGGCCAATGACTTGGTTAAACTTTAAAGGGAATACAATTCTCTTTCATTAAAGGTTTAACATCACCTTACATCATTTCACAAATAGTTTCATCTTTACTCATTCATTTTATTCAAGAATTGGATGCAAACCCCATAATTGAGAAATGTACATATTCAGAGATCTAGTTATGTGTGTTTCCTGTCCTCTCTGAGGTCACCAAATGAAACACACTCCTCATATCCGTCCCTTAAATGTCCATGAACCATTCCCACCTTCTCACAAGTGGACCTTTTGTATCAAATCCCCATTTTGGGAATTTAGGAGTTTGCCATGTGAAATCCTTTGTTCTCTCAGTGTCTCTTTCTGCATGTCTAGCGGGAGAGAGTCTCCTCCAGGAATTTACGACCTGAGATAACAGAACCTGGGTGTGAGAGAGAGAGAGAGAGAGAGAGAGAGAGAGAGAGAGAGAGAGAGAGAGAGAGAGAGAGAGGCCACAATCTATTCCCAGAAAGTGTCACGTCATGACAGCCTCATTGACCTGAGCTCATACAACTTGTTTTTGAGTTAAAAAAAGCATAATGTATGGATTATTTTGACTGTAACAAATACTCAGATGAAACATATTGTGCTACTTATCACAGACTGCTTTGTGTCAAAGTATAACAAGGACTCTCCTCCTCACCAGTGTCATGATCAAAGATATGATCAAAAGCCTCACATACAGTATATTGTTTGGTCATTGTGCTGCCACAGAATGAATTGTGAGCAAGGCCTCAAAAAAGCTTATATACCAGAGCTGCGAGAAAAGTTCTATATATTATTGAAACAATGTTGCGATTGTTTGTGAGAATGCCAACAGGTGTGGTTCCCGTGGGGGACAGATTGTATTGGGGAAAGGTTCCCATGGCGGTTGCCATGGAAGCCAAGAAGGCAAGTGAGGTGTGTGTGTGCTCAAACACACATGCATGTGGGAATCTGGGAGAGGAAGTGTGTCCATCTGATGAATGGGCATGTGCCTGAACTCAATTTTATACACTAATTGGAGTCTCACCCATTAATTTGTAATGACCGGTCATTTTTGGCCAGGAACACCACAGGTGTACAAAAGTTAATTGAAACACCCAAAATGTAATGAAAATCATCAAATTGTATTTTGTGTGTTCAGATGCCCTGTTTGGACAAAGTCATGGAACCTTATGACAATCAGATTAACTTCTCTAGGGCCGGCGGGACGAAATCGTCCCACCTACGTAACAGCCAGTGGAATCCTGTGGCGCGTTATTCAAATACCTTAGAAATGCTATTACTTCAATTTCTCAAACGTATGACTATTTTACACCATTTTAAAGACAAGACTCTCGTTAATCTAACCACACTGTCCGATTTCAAAAAGGCTTTACACAACCGGCTGAGATTGGGAGTCCCATAGGGCTGCGCACAATTGGCTCAGTGTCGTCTGGGTTTTGCCGGTGTTGGCAGTCATTGTAAATAAGAGTTTGTTCTTAACTGACTTGCCTAGTTAAATAAAGGTTCAATAAAAAATGTAAATACTCTCCACTCCACAGGTTGACTAGTGTTCCTGTTAGACTGTTAACCCTCAGAGCGCTGCTGGGCATAATTGTGGTTTTTGGGTCTGTTCAAAGGCACACAGGTGCACTTGCACACAAACACACACACACACACACACACACACACACACACACACACACACACACACACACACACACGTATGTGTACTCTTGTATATGAAAATGAGTACTCTCTTTCTCTCTGACACACACACACAAACACACACACTGAGTGCATGCTGCTATCCGTTAGCAGTGTCATCATCATTAAAGATGTCTTCAGTGTTTGTAGTGTCACTGCTTAGACACATTATCTAACAACTCGGTCATGTGGAAGGATATGAGTGTGAAGGTGAATGTCTGAGTGTGTACAGTACGTGTGTATGTCAGAGATAGTTGTGAAGGTGTGTCTATATGTGTGTATGTCTGACATGCTGACCAAACCACACGCGCGCGTTCACCCACACCAGACACTATCAGAACACGCAGGTTGAAATATCAAAACAAACTCTGAATCAATTATATTAATTTGGGGACAGGTGAAAAACATTGATGCCAATAGCTAGCTGGCTTGCTGTTGCTAGGTAATTTGTCCTGGGATATAAACATTGGGTTGTTATTTTACCTGAAATGCACAAGGTCCTCTACTCTGACAATTAATCCACAGATAAAAGGGTAGTTAGTTAGTTTCTAGTTAGTTTCTAGTGATCTCTCCTCCTTCCTTCAGTCTTCTTTTTATTCTTTGGACTTCATATGGTGGTTGGCAACCATCATTACTACAACTTTTCTGAGTTCATCTTTCAATCACCTATGTGGGTATATGCTCCAAAACACCAATGAGGAGATGGCATGTGGGTATATGCCCTGAAAAACCTATGAGGAGTTGGGAGAGGCCGGAATTGCAGCGCATTGAACATCACAAATAGAACCAAGTTTTATTTTAGCGCCCAGCTACGCAGACACTCACTAATGCACTCAAGCAGTGTGGGAGCAATGATTGAATAACATGTATTTATAAAAAATGTTTTACCTTTATTTAACTAGGCAAGTCAGTTAAAAACAAATTCTTATTTTCAATGACAGCCTAGGAACAGTGGATTAACTGTCTTGTTCAGGGGCAGAACCACAGATTTGTACCTTGTCAGCTCAGGGATTTGAACTTGCAACCTTTCAGTTACTAGTCCAACGCTCTAACCACTAGGCTACGCTGCCGCCCCATATGTGTACATTTATTTTGCAACACTTGCAAACACGACGCGAGCGGTGTGGTGAGCATGTGAGACTGTTGCGAAGGTCTGTGTGCACGTGTGTATGTCTGAGATTGTGTGTCAATGAGTGAACGTGCTCATGCCTTAGACTCTAGAGAGTCGTTTTTTGCTATTTTACTGAATAGCTTCCCATGCGTACCTATAACATGTAGCTATGACATGTAGCTATGACATGTAGCTATGACATGTAGCTATGACATGTAGCTATGACATGTAGATATGACATGTAGATATGACATGTAGTTATGACATGTAGATATGACATGTAGCTATGACATGTAGCTATGACATGTAGCTAATACATGTAGCTATGACATGTAGCTATGACATGTAGCTAATACATGTAGCTATGACATGAAGCTATGAAATGTAGCTATGACATACTCCAAATGATGGGTCTCTAACATATACTTTTGTGCAATAGACAGACACACGCATTGCCTATCCACAGTTCAGCAGACAGTTACAGATAATCACTGATAATATGTCAACCAGCTGGGCTTGTGTGTGTGTGTGTGTGTGTGTGTGTGTGTGTGTGTGTGTGTGTGTGTGTGTGTGTGTGTGTGTGTGTGTGTGTGTGTGTGTGTGTGTGTGTGTGTGTGTGTGTGTGTGTGTGTGCGTCTGTTTGTTGAAATCAGTGTAATGTAAGTGTTATATGCCAGCACCCAGATTATAATCTCTAGCAGGTGCCATGCCAGTGTTTACAGCATAGTGACTGTATGTCCCTTACCAGGCTGCAGACTGATATCCTTTTGCCCCCGACCATGCCCTCAAAGCTTTTGGTCTTCCAAATCTTTGGCCCTTCCACAGCAGGCGTTTGGCCTAGTACAGCTATGAAAGATCATTTAGAAGGAAGGTGGTTTCTTAAAAATGTGTCTCTACCTCTCTTTCCAACTGAGATCCAAACTGGAACTGTGAAGGGTATTCTGAATTGCAGGGTTCATGGGGGACAATAGAAGTTTGTCAGGAAAAAGTCCTTCATTAGTAATTACGCCTTTTGAACAAGAACATGGCTTCCTGTTTGCCTTCTGTGTCTCTGTCGGTGTTCGGTGGCGGCACTATCAACTGGTTTAATGTTGATTACATCTCAGCTGTGTTATAACAGAGGCAGTAAATTCTGTTTCAGCTGTCCTTAATTAACGCCAAGTCCTGAGGGGGCTGACAGTTAGTTCAGTAAGTGTCAGGGCTAAGCATACATGTTGCTCTAAAGAAGCTCTTTGAAGTCTCATAACAACTCTGTTATAACTGGCACCACAGTCTGGCATTAGTTGACGTGCCAGAGACAGGGCAGAGCATAGTTTAGTGTCGATAGCTGTGAGTCAGACTGGTCATTAGTACAGTTAGTGTCACTTTCTAACAGCTCTTTGAAGACTTGTATCACCGTTATAAATAGTAAAACTAGTGCAACAGACATTTGTAGTTGTAAGGGGTGCGTACTGGCGGCAGAGAAGTCAGAAGCAGGAGAGCAAAAACGGTGTTTCCAACGGGGCAGTTTAATAATGTCTGTCGATGTCTGTAAGGCTGGTCATTAGTTCAATTAGAGACTCTGAATGTTCCCATTGATCGACCTTAACATCACACTTTTCATTAGAGCATTTAAAACACATTACCCACAGAGAACGAGGCAGACCACTATCTAATTCAACAGGAGAGAGAGGAGAGGCACAACATTGCCCAACAGGACAAGAGAGAGACAGAGAGAAGATTTCAAGAATGGGGGAGTGGAAGCTCATTTACTCCATATTTATACAATTTAAAAACTATTTGGAGGACAGACATAATAAGCACAAATGTTCTTGACTGGACCTAAGGGGCCTAGCCTGAACCATGAAAAACAGCCCCAGACCATTATTCCTCCTCCACCAAACTTTACAGTTGGCACTATGCATCTGGGCAGGTAGCGTTCTCCTGGCATCCGCCAAACCCTGATTCATTTGTCGGACTGCCAGGTGGTGAAGCGTGATTAATCACTCCAGAGAACATGTTTTCACTGCTCCAGAGTCCAATGACGGCAAGCTTTACACCACTCCAGCCGCCGCTTGGCATTGCGCATGGTGATCTTAGGCTTGTGTGCGGCTGCTCGGCCATGGAAACCCATTTCATGAAGCTCTCGATGAACAGTTCTTGTGCTGACATTTCCAGAGGCAGTTTGGAACTTGGTAGTGAGTGTTTCAAGTGAGGACAGACAATTTTTACGCACTACACGCTTCAGCACTACGCCTTCCAGTTCTGTGAGCTTGACTTGACTACCACTTCGCTTCAGAGCCGTTGTTGCTCTTAGACGTTTCCATATCACAATAACTGCACTTACAGTTGACCAGGGCAGCTCTAGCAGGGCAGAAAATGTATGAACTGACTTGTTGGAAAGGTGGCATCCTATGGCAGTGCCACGTTGAAGAGCTCTTCAGTAAGGCCATTCTACTGCCAATGTTTGTCTATAGAGATATGGAGATTACATGTCTGTGTGCTCAATTTTATACACCTGTCAGAAATGGGTGTGGCTGAAATAGCCGAATCCACTAATTTGAAGGGGTGTCCACATACGAATATGTATATATAGCTGTATGTGGCCGACCACCACGATTTGGTCTGATGCAGCAAAATTTGAAATTGGGTTTTTTACGTTGGATAAAAGTAGAGACTCAGAGCAACAAAATGGTTTATCATACACTGCAGTTGAGGAACAATGGGAAAGTAATTATACTTTGAAAGTTGATGAAATTGTAACTTACTTTTGAGAAAATGTCCCTTGGAATGTTTTGGTACACCTACTGGAGAGCTCTTCTTTGTCTACATCTATTCAACTTCGTCACACCTTAGCCCCACCCATCTCTTTAAGGATTCACTTGTGAGGCCATGTGCTAAACAGAGCAAGTAAGGTAATGTAGTAAACAACTATAGATTAAGACTAAAAGTGGTGAAAGTAGTAGCGTCAGATAAAAATACATGTTATCTAGTCCTTGGCCTATATCCTAATCTGACTTTGGTGCAGGTCATGTTGTTCTTCACATTAACGTCTCTGGTAAACACACACAATATCAAATAAAATCTAAGTGTATTTGTCACATGCACATGATACAGAAGGTGTAAACGGTACAGTGAAATGGTTACTTGCATAAATTAAAAGGTGTCCAGATAAACATATTTTATAAATATTTTATAATTATCAGATTAATCTTACGCAGACCCAGTTGTCTAAGTTGATGGGTCTAGTGAAATGAATGCTATAACCCCCCCCCCCCCCCCCCCCCCCCCCCCCCCCCCCCCCCCCAGCCACATCTAGCTAAGTGGATGGGTCACCATTGTCTAGACATGTTCATGAAATACGATAGATGGCCGTAATCACCCCCAGACACACCTGTAATCACCCGATACACCTGACTAACTTGATGGGTCACCCCCAGATCCAACTTTCTAACTTGATGGGTCATGTAATCACCTGGAAAAGTGGAGTCTTTTGTTTAGACATGTAGCTAGCTAGCTAAACAAAGACCCATAATCCCAACCCATGCATGAATTGCTGTAGTATTAAACTGCAGGTACCTAAAGCTAACCAACTAGGTTCAATGTTAGCTAGCTAGCTAACATTAGGCTATAACTAGCAATGCAAATGGATTTCAGAGATACAAATACTATTACCACACAGATCATACATGTATATGTCTCTAATGTGGTCATACATTTGGCAGGAGATAAGGAAGTGCAGCTCAGTTTCCACCTCATTTTGTGGGCAGTGTGCACACAGCCTGTTTTCTTTTGAGAGCCTGGTCTGCCTATGGCGGCCTTTCTCAATAGCAAGGCTATGCTCACAGAATCTGTACATAGTCAAAGCTTTCCTTAAGTTTGGGTCAGTCACAGTGGTCAGGCATTCTGCCACTGTGTACTCTGTTTATGGCCAAATAGCATTCTAGTTTGCTCTGTTTTTTTGTTAATTCTTTCCAATGTGTCAAGTAATTATCGTTTTGTTTTCACATGATTTGGTTGGGTGTAATTGTGTTGTCCTGGGGCTCTGTGGGGTGTGTATGTGTTTGTGAACAGAGCCCCAGGACGAGCTTGCTTAGGGGACTCTTCTCCAGGTTCATCTCTCTGTAGGTGATGGCTTTATTATGGAAGGTTTGGGAATTGTTTCCTTTTAGGTGGTTGTAGAATTTAGCTGCTCTTTTCTGGATTTTAATAATTAGCGGGTATTGGCCTAATTCTGCTCTGCATGCATTATTTGGTGTTTTACGTTGTACACTGAGGATATTTTTGCAGAATTCTGCATGCACAGTCTCAATTTCGTGTTTGTCTCATTTTGTGAATTCTTGGTTGGTGAGAGGACCCCAGACCTCACAACCATAAAGGGCAATGGGTTCTATAACTGATTCAAGTATTTTTTGCCAGATCCTAATTGGTATTTCAAATTTTATGTTCCTTTTGATGGCATAGAAGGCCCTTCTTGCCTTGTCTCTCAGATCGTTCACAGCTTTGTGGAAGTTACCTGTGGTGCTGATGTTTTGGCCGAGGTACTGTATGTATAATTTTTTGTGTGCTCTAGGGCAATGGTGTCTAGATGGAATTTGTATTTGTGGTCCTTGTGACTGGACCTTTTTTGGAAAACCATTATTTTTATCTTACTGAGATTTATGTCAGATCCCTGGTCTGGCAGAATCTGTGCAGAAGATCTAGGTGCTGCTGTAGGCCGTCCTTGGTTGGTGACAGAATCACCAGATCATCAGCAAACAGTAGACATTTGACTTCAGATTCTAGTAGGGTCAGGCCGGGTGCTGCAGACTGCTCTAGTGCCCTTAACAATTCATTGATATATATGATGAAGAGGGTGGGGCTTAAGCTGCATCCCTGTCTCACCCCACGGCCCTGTGGAAAGAAAGCTGTGTGTTTTTTTGTCAATTTTAACTGCACACTTATTGTTTGTGTACACTCTCTCTCTTTCTCCTCTCTTTTCTCTTTACGACTTTTGGTTTGAGTGCGTGTGTGTGCTCTCCTGTGACCTTTTTGTGTGTGTTGGTGTGTGCACTTCACTCACTGTGTGTGTCCCATGTTTCCCCCACCTCCAGGGAAGCTGGCGCTGAGAACTGGGACACAGAAGGCTGCCAAACGCTTGCTTCTGCCGCTGTCCACACCAAATGCCTTTGCAGCAAGATCTCCACCTACGCCATACTAGCGCAGCAAGCTAAAGACCCAGTGAGTCACATTTCTAACTCTGCTCTATAACACTGAGGCTACCGAGGTAACTCTAACTGGAACCAACAAGCTAATGTGTTGGTGTGTTGTGTGGATATTTACAAGCAAGAGATTGTTGTTACTTTAATGTAAACAGTCCACTCGGTTAGGGAAATGGATGAAATTCACTTGTTGTCCTTGAAGATTGAGACAGGAGACAAGTGGCTGTATGAGATACAGCTGAAATCAAATATTTTTGAGATTTGATAGACTAGAATACTTGATATAGCTACGGTTGAAGTCGGAAGTTTACATACACCTTAGCCAAATACATTTAAACTCTGTTTTTCACAATTCCTGACATTAAATCCTAGTAAAAATTCCCTGTCTTAGGTCAGTTAGGATCACCACTTTATTTTAAGAATGTTAAATGTCAGAATAATAGTAGAGAGAATGATTTATTTCAGCTTTTATTTCTTTCATCACATTCCCATTGGGTCAGAAGTTTACATACACTCATTTAGTATTTGGTAGCATTGCCTTTAAATTGTTTAACTTAGGTCAAAGATTTTGGGTAGCCTTCCACAAGCTTCCCACAATAAGTTAGGTGAATTTTGGCCCATTCCTCCTGACAGAGCTGATGTAACTGAGTCAGGTTTTTAGGCCTCCTTGCTCGCACATGCTTTTTCAGTTCTGCCCACACATTTTCTGTAGGATTGAGGTCAGGGCGTTGTGATGGCCACTCAAATACCTTGACTTTGTTGTCCTTGAGCCATTTTGCCACAACTTTGGAAATATGCTTGAGGTCATTGTTCATTTGGAAGAGCCATTTGCGACCAAGCTTTAACTTTCTGACTGATGTCTTGAGATGTTGCTTCAATATATCCATATCATTTTCATCCCTCATGATGCCATCTATTTTGTGAAGTACACCAGTCCGTCCTGCAGCAAAGCACCCCCACAACACGATGCTGCCACCCCCTTGCTTCACGGTTGGGATGGTGTTCTTCGGCTTGCAAGCCTCCCCCTTTTTCCTCCAAACATGACAATGGTCATTATGGCCAAACAGTTCTATTTTTGTTTCATCAGACCAGAGGACATTTCTCCAAAAAGTACGATCTTTGTCCTCATGTGCAGTTGCAAACCGTAGTCTGACTTTTGTATGGTGGTTTTGAAGCAGTGGCTTCTTCCTGGCTGAGCGGCCTTTCAGGTTTTGTCGATATAGGACTCGTTTTACTGTGGACATATATACTTTTGTACCTGTTTCCTCCAGCATCTTCACAAGGTCCTTTGATGTTGTTCTGGGATGGATTTGCACTTTTCACACCAAAGTACGTTCATCTATTTGAGACAGAATGCATCTCCTTCCTGAGCGGTGTGCCGGCTGTCTAGTCCCATGGTGTTTATACTTGCGTACTATTGTTTGTACAGATGAACGTGGTACCTTCAGGCGTTTGGAAATTGCTCCCAAGGATGAACCACACTTGTGGAGGCCTACAATTGTTTTCCTGAGGTCTTGGCTGATTTCTTTTGATTGTCCTATGATGTCAAGCAAAGAGGCACTGAGTTTCAAGGTAGGACTTGAAATACATCCACTGGTACACCTCCAATTGACTCAAATGATGTCAATTAGCCTATCAGAAGCTTCTAAAGCCATGACATCATTTTCTGGAATTTTCCAAGCTGTTTAAAGGCACAGTCAACTTAGTGTATGTACACCTCTGACCCACTGGAATTGTGATACAGTGAACTAATCTGTCTGTAAACAATTGTTGGAAAATGTACTTGTGTCATGCACAATGTAGATGTCCTAACCGACTTGCCAAAACTATAGTTTGTTAACAAGACATTTGTGGAATGGTTGAAAAACGAGGTTTAATGACTCCAACCTATGTGTATGTAAACTTACGACTTCAAATGTATGTACCAATAACTACAGACGTGAAATGTACAGCAGTCTTCTAGAATTTCATTTGGATCCACACTCTTAGCGTTTTAAATAGATTTGTGTGAGGACAGACGCTGGGAGACGAGAAGCAAGTACAGGGAGTGAACATTTAATAAATAACCGACATAAAACAAACAAGGACAGCATCTGGACAGGGGTAACATAACGACAATATTGCTGACACAAGGATGAAACTGAGGAACAGATAGATATAGGAGAGGCAATCAACAAAGTAATGGAGTCCAGATGAGTCCTGATGCGCGTAATGATGGTGATAGTTGTGCACAATGATGGGCAGCCTGGCGCCCTATAGCTCCAGGGAGGGGGAGCGGGAGCAGGCGTGACAGATTTGTCTCTACTCAACGAGTCAAACAACTAACGATCCTGCCAGCAGAGGTCTGGACTGGAGTCATATGACTTGAGACTCAACTTGTTAGAAAATATAATAACTTGAGACTTGACTTGGACTTGGACCCTCAAGACTCGGGACTCGACTTTGATTTGAGACTGATGACTTGAAATTATCTGGCCAGGTTTTGCAAATATGGAGCACAGAATTAAGCAGACAGATCTTAATTTAGCCAAAGAAAATGTCTCAACAAAAGGAAACAAAACATTTTTGCATAAGTTATTTAAAGAACTGCTTAAGATTTCTAAATAGGCTTAGAATAATAATAATAATTTACTATAATAATAATGACTAAACAAATTAATAATAAATAGAAAATAAATAAAGGGTTGAACATTCTTTCAAAATTACATGTTCTTCTCATCTTTGAGACAGGCTAAATTTGCATGTTCTTCTCATCTTTGAGACAGGCTAAATTTGCATGTTCTTCTCGTCTTTGAGACAGGCTAAATTTACATGTTCTTCTCGTCTTTGAGACAGGCTAAATTTGCATGTTCTTCTCATCTTTGAGACAGGCTAAATTTGCATGTTCTTTTCGTCTTTGAGACAGGCTAAATTTGCATGTTCTTCTCATCTTTGAGACAGGCTAAAATTACATGTTCTTCTCATCTTTGAGACAGGCTAAAATTACATGTTCTTCTCGTCTTTGAGACAGGCTAAATTTGCATGTTCTTCTCATCTTTGAGACAGGCTAAATTTGCATGTTCTTCTCATCTTTGAGACAGGCTAAAATTACATGTTCTTCTCATCTTTGAGACAGGCTAAAATTACATGTTCTTCTCGTCTTTGAGACAGGCTAAATTTGCATGTTCTTCTCATCTTTGAGACAGGCTAAAATTACATGTTCTTCTCATCTTTGAGACAGGCTAAAATTACATGTTCTTCTCATCTTTGAGACAGGCTAAAATTACATGTTCTTCTCATCTTTGAGACAGGCTAAATTTACATGTTCTTCTCGTCTTTGAGACAGGCTAAATTTACATGTTCTTCTCATCTTTGAGACAGGCTAAATTTGCATGTTCTTCTCATCTTTGAGACAGGCTAAATTTACATGTTCTTCTCATCTTTGAGACAGGCTAAATTTGCGCAGCATGTGTGTGCTCGTGTGCTTGTGCATGCGTGGGGGTCGCAAGCTTTAAAACGTTTCTTTTTGGGGGTTGCGGTTCAAAACGTTTGAGGACCACTGAGCTAGCGAACAGATTGCTGATTTGCTGTACAGCTATAGGATCAGCTATTTTGGTATGTCAAAATTGGTTGAAATTCATAATTTACTCATGAAGCTTGCCTTTGGAATTGATTGTTAAAATGTATTATTTAATAATCAAAATATGTTGTAGACTAAATAATGAAAAGGGCTGTCTGGTAGTCTCGATAAATAGACAAAGTTTTATAGTTGAACAAGTCATTGTATGTATAGATTTTTTTTTTTACTTGACTTGAGACTTGACTTGAAAAACCTTGTGACCCAACTTGACTTGGATTTGACTCGAGACTCGACCTGTTCTATTTTGAAGAACATTAAGGTGTATAAAGAAAAAGTGCATTATAGCAATGCTTCCTTCTTTGATTAGTTCAAACATGGTTTATGAATGGGTACTTTGTTCAGTTCACTACTGCTGTATGTCTTCTTGGCTGGGCAAGAAAACAGCTGTAATTATTAGA